>NC_029789.2:89341638-89382708 GCF_000816755.2 Arachis ipaensis
TGGTATTAAAATATAAAATGATTTGTTAACTATTTTTAATGTCTTTTTTAAACTATATAAAAGTATTTAAAATATTTTTTGTTTTAATAAATAATAATATATATTATTTCTAAACTCATTTCAAGAATACATATTAAAAATAAGGTTGGACACGTTGACACGTGATGGTATTTAGGTGTGTCCAACTGTGTTAAGAAGAATTTTTTATTTTTTATTAAGACACGGTTGGACATGGCAGACATGCGTGTCAGACGAGTGTCGATGAGTGTCGTGTCCGAAATGTGTCTAACACGCGAACACGGCAGCTCAACAAAGTGTCCGTGCTTCATAGTTTTAGTGACTTGTGAGACAATTAGATAAAGAGATGGCCTATAAAATTTAATATGTCGTGTGAACTTGTTAGTTGTGAGTTTATTTGTTGTAATTTTTTATTTGTTATGCAAGAGTTATTCATGTTACGATTTATGCAACTATTTATTATTTGAGTTATTTAAAACTCATTTACAATTTAGGGTGATTTTACTTTATTTAAGACTTATTTGTGAATAATAAAGATATAGAATACAAGCTTTATCAAGAAGTTGAGTAAAGACCTTAGTTATTTTTCTTAAAATGTGTTGATCAAAATTGTGCTGTGATACGTTATTATTCTTAATCTTTAACTTACACTTTATTAAAACCTTAATTAAATGTGATAGAATTTAATTACATTTTATTGAGTGATAAACACACTTGTTAATTGTTGTAATTGGGAGTAACGTATACAAAATCTAATTTTAATAGCACTAGGTTGTTTTTTTTTTTTTGAATTATTTTTAATTGTTGAGTACTTTACAAATGTTAGGCATAACCCTGTTTAAACGATATTCTCTACATTTTTATGAAAAAGATTGCATTGAAATATTAATTAATTTGTCTTGTCTAGTTTTAAGTCTTTATTATCTTTGATATCTTATCTTAATAATTTGATTGCATTCTTTTAATGTTGGATGTGATTTTTAGTTTAGGTTTTGCTTGGTTACATTGACTATCATTAAATGTCTTCCTTTTTCGTTTTTGGTATTTTTGTAGATTTATCTTTCTAATAAGTATATAATGATTCTAGTTTGTGTAAAGGTTTGAAAATATACCTAGGAGAACACGGTACAGCTGTATTCTGGATGCCGATGCTAATTCCAAAACTCAGCATATCAATGCTCAGAAGTCCAGAAAAAATAGATCATTCTATCTACTGTGTATTGAAACACGGCTAACTCCGTCAACTCAGAATGATGCCAGTGAAGCTTTCACACCACGCACAAAGACTGAACATGTTGAGGCTGCAAAAATATCTTTGGACGATGAAGATTATAATCCCGAGGCCGATGAGGTTGAGTCATGGGATGATCATGTTGATGACTTATATGCCGAAGTAGAAGTTGTATGCCGTAACAACCCCAACAGTTGCAAGGATACGGATTATTGGAATGTTGTTGCTATTGGTAAAATTTTTTCTTCCTATCTTGATTATTTTATTAAAATTGGATCACTTGAGTATTCTATTTAATTTTTGGGCAACGATAAAGACACAAAATTTGTTATTTATGTCTTAGAGGATGGCGTCACAAAAATGATGAATTTGAGTGTCAAGGAGGCTATAGTACTTCTTCCTAGTAGACAGATTATAATGGAGTTTAATACAGAGTTGCAACCGATCAGTCAGGTAGCTGGTTTATTAAGTGGGTTTTTAAGGAGTTTGGGTGCTGACTTTTAACATTTTCTCATTAAAGAAGAGAGTTGGAAGACAATGGACATTGCTTTGAAGGAACTTGCATACAACATAGTTAAGGTATAATAACTTTTTTAGCTTCTTATGTTATTTAAAATAAGATCTATGTCCTTATTTTACCTTATTTTCATATTCATCGCATTATGTCTGAAATTTGTAGCAGACCTTTCAATATGAGGAGGATGACAATGGAAAAACAAAGCGGGTAATGGTTCAAAGAATAAGAAAAATCTGAAAAAATACAAGAAATAAATTATTTCATAAGTTCTATGACGAGAGAAAGAATTTAGAAGAAAATCCTAAGCATAAATCATTAGGAATAAATGCGCAGTAGTGGAAATGGTACTTTCAATATCTTTCGAAGGACTCTACGAAGATAATTAATATTGAATTGGTATTTCATTTAGTATACAATTTTAAACATTTTGAATACATGAATAAAATGATTGATTGACTGCAATAGAATTAAAAACCCAAAATACCTGTCCATTGTGTTTCTAAACCTTAAAAGAAACAAGGGCACTATTAAGGAGTCATAAGTTCTAAAATTCATTACATGCTCAGTTGAATTGTGTCTTTATTTATAAGAAAAGTGTAGACAAAATGCTCAAATCGGTCGAAGCAACTTTATACATATACTAGGGGTTCCAAGACATTGGCAAGGCGAAAAGATGAAGAGGTAATTATGTGTCTATTACTTTTCATATATTTTTTTTGTGTTTTGTGATATTAATTTGTTAGATGTATGATTGTGAAAATATTTAATGTGGTTATAAGATGAAGAACAGCAAAGGCACATTAGTAGAGGAGAGGTATGGACTATGATTCATAAAAAAAGGATGGGTCGTATATGAATAATAATGTGTGTGTTGTTGGAGTAAGTATTGTATTATAATTATTTACATCTCTTTCTCTATTCATGTTGCCAACTTTGAAATCACAATAACTCAATTTTGGCATGTCTGTAAGAAGCAATTGCAAATATTGAGACCCAAGATGGTTCCTTGAAGGAGCTTTCACATAATGATTCGTTTGCACGAGTCCTTGGAAATGAGCATTCAGGACGAGTTCAGGGGATAGGTTTTGGACCATCTCCAACCAAAATTATGAGTAATACTATACAACAATCAAACTCTGGAGTGCAAATTGAAAAGTATTAAAAGGAGATTACAGAATTAAAGGCAACGGCAGCAGAACTAAAGGCAAAGGCAGTAGAAGAAAAGGCAAAGAGACAAATTATGAAGAATCTGTTGAGATACATAATCTAATAGTAAAGAGATACTTTGCCACCTGACATTGCTCCAGACCTGAAGTCTTTGGGGAACACAACAAAATAGATAGAGATCTTTTAACAATTTATTTTTTTTAGGTTTGTTTATGAATAGTACACTTTGAGGGCAAATTGCTTGTTAGTATTTTTTTTAAAGTTATATATATAATTTAGATTATTCTAGCATTGTTTTTACTTGAATTATATTTTTTATTATAATTGGATACATAATCAGTTAAATTAATATGTAACATGTCAAATTAAAAGATGGAAAAATGGTGATTGTGATTTGAAATAAAAATTCAAATAAATAGACTAAATGGAAAACGAAAATAAGAAGTTTAGCGGGGATACTATTAACCGACACAAAAACTATGAAATTAGAGACAGATATATTTTGGACAATAGCAATGGCCGTTAACCGCCACAAAAATTTTCTGTTGCAAAATACAGTTTAGCAACGGTTATTCCAGCAGTCATATAAAACTGTCACTAAGGGTTTATGATGGGTGAAATACTGTCAGTAAGGAATTTCACAAGATTTTCGCGTTGCAAGTATAGCCCTCAACCGACAATTAATCCGTGAATCAAATTTCGAAGAAATCGGTTGTCACAAGTTCAACCCCAATAAAAGTAACCGAAGTATTCAAACCTCGGGTCGTCTCACAAGGAATGGGCAAACATGTGCATCAACATTGGTTAGAATTCCGGGGTTGCAAGTCATGAGCAAGAAATTAAACTAAGAATCCTAACAAACAAGTAATCTTGAAGTGCAAGAAACATATTCAAGTGACTAAAGCAAGATGTGAGTAATTCCAAACTAATAAGATAACGTCAAATATAATTCTACCCTAAAACTAAACAAATAACTATAACTAAGACAAAGCAATTAGGATTTTTGGGTTTTCAAATATAACCATATCTTGACAATTGTGAGGAACCAAACTCATTAAGTTTACTTCTATACTTGAAGTATATTAAATGGTTTAGTCAACATCAACCCATAAGGTCCAACCTAGATACTAATTGACTTAGTAGTAGGCTAGTGTCAATGGTTATCAAATTGACCACTAAGGGTTCCTAAATCATCAAATCCGTTAGACCCAATGACTCAAGTTTACCCAATTCCCTTAGCCTAGGTCAAGATTTAAGAGAACTACACCATAATCAAAGGAAACATTTCATCAAACACATGGTAAGCATTACTAAGAAAACATATTCAAATTGCAACTAAATTGAAATTAACAAATACCCACTAACAATTATCAATATACAATCACTCAAACAACACAATTAATCATGAAAATCACCAATGTAACATTAACAATTCAAGATTCACAAGATTCATGGAATGGGTAAAATGACAATTGACAAGAAAACATAAAACTAACACAAGATCTAAACAAAATTATGCTAAGGAATTCAAATTAAGCAATCAAAACTAGTAATCAACAAGATCTAATTCAGAATTCAACAAGGGAAGATCAAATCAAACTAGATCTAGAGAGGAACAAGGGTTTCTCTCTCTAGAAGAACAAGAACCAAAAACTAGCTAAAAATTGTGTCTAGGTGTGAATGAATGATCCCCTCCTTTCCCCTAGCATCCTTTGGTCTTTTCCATGTAGAACCAGCTTGAATTTGGGCCTCTTCAGCCTCAGAAATTGCCAGGCACGATTTCCTTTAATGAGGTCACGTGTAGCTTGTCGCGCGTACGCGCCATGCGTGCGTGCATGTCGATTGATTTTGCGATCCACGCATGCGCGCCATGTACGCGTGCGCGCTGGTGTGGATTTCTCTAATCCGCGCGGATGCACCGATTTTCGTGCGCCGCTTCCAGCTGTCCACATCCACGCGTGCGCGCGAGGTGCGCGTGCGCGCCCATGCTGAAATTCCCAAAATCTAAATCTTCATGTTCCTTCCTCTTGTGCATGCTTTCTTTCTCTCTTCTAGGTCATTGTTGCCCCATAAATTCTGAAATCACTCAACAAACACGTCACGGCATCGAATGGTAATAAAAGAGTATCAAAATATAGCAATTCTAAGCCAAAAGAAGCATGTTTTCCATCATGAAGCAATATTAGGAAGAGAACACAAAACCATACAATTCTTGTGAATAAGTGTGAAAAATATTGACAAAACCCCTCAAATTCTACACAATATAAACCAAAAAATTGGGGTTTATCAAATCTCCCCACACTTAAACCAAAGATCATGGTAAGAAAGGGTTTATGAAGTGCAAATTTCCTAAATGAATGCATGCAACCAATATAAAATCATCTATCTACTTGGTCAAGGGTAAATCTATCCTCCAAGAACACATATGAGCATACGGGGCGAAAATGATATGGAGTTCATAAATCCTACCAATTTGAACATTACTGTGAAGTGCATATAACTTGCGAGATGAATCCTTGTGAAAGGCGAGAACAAGGAGTTGAGTATCAAACCCTGACCAGAAGTGTATCCGCTCTATTCGCTCGAGTGTATAGGGTTTGTCACTCAATCCTCTCCTAATCATGCTTTCCAAGATTTGTCTTTCATCTAACAATCAACAATTACTTAATGCATGTATACAAGTATCATGAGGTCTTATTCATGGGTTGTAACGGGGCTAGGGTGAAGGTAAGGATGCATATGGTCAAGTGAGCTTGAAATTTGAATCCTTGATTAACCCAAGATCCCACCAGACACATAGAACAACCTATACAACTATAATACAATACCTAGCTACCCATGGGTTTCACTTTTTTGCATACTCACGCATTCTTTGCAATTCACATCCCATATGCATTGTTATTATTACTTTGTCTTGGGGCATTTTTGTCCCCTTTCATTGCTTTCTCTTTTTTTTATATTTTTGTCTTTTCTATTTTTTTTTCTATTTCTTTTTCTTACATTCTCATATATACACATAAAATTTTTCTTTTTGGTCGCCTTTTTCTTGGGGTTTTATGTACAAAAGTTTTAACGCATATGGTTCAATCATTCAATACATGAGTATGTTCCCAAATCCCAGAATTTCCAATTACACTACAAATACACACCTTTACATCTAACCAAGTTCCCAAGTACACCCTCCCAATTGAATGCTACACACCCTCACTCCCTAAGCTAATAAAGGATCCAAATCTAGGGACATTCATTGTTTTTCACTTAGGGTTGTTGATGTGCTCTATTTAAGAACAAAAAGGGTTTATCATGGGCTCAAAATTGGTTAGCAATGGTAGATAAAAGGGTTAAGACCATTTGGGAAAAGTGACTATTGAAATAATTGCCTCAATCACGTAAATTCATTCATACACAAAGTAATGGACATATAGAATCAGACAAAGCAAGGATTACAGTCATAGAGAGAGAATAATGCACACAAGAATGGGAAATAGTAGTTAGAAGATGTAACCACACAATAGGCTCAAGACTCACATGCTTGTGTTCTTAGCTCAATCACTATGTTTCAAAATACATTCTTGAAGCAAGTTTACCGCAAAATTTTTTTTCAAATTTGGTAGAGTACCCCGAAAATACAGTTTCTTGGGGACGAAGTCATTATTTTGACCAAGTAACTCTATAGAGACTAACTATCATGCAAAGGGTATTTACAAGAAAGACTAACTACACATGCGATGTACTAACTACTAAGCAAAGGATAAATCCATGGGTGTTGAAAGGAAGAGTTTGTTACCCATGGAGATCTGTCGAACGACCTCCCCACACTTAGAATTTAGCACGGTCCTCCGTGCTACCAACAATGCGCAAAAGGCGGTCGGGACCGGAACCTTCACTACCCCTTCATCAGAGCTCCCATCACTTGGGTTTGAGGTGGACGTGAATATCTCAGGTTCCTCCATCGTAGGGGTAACACAATGCAAGAGCTTCTTGATGTAAGTGTACCGGCGTTGGTTGCGCCACTCATATCTATCAATCTTCCGGTGTAGATCTTCTATCCTTTGATGGGTGGATCTTTGCCGTGGTGGTGACGATGAGGTGGAAGGAAGAGTAGGCTGAGGGGCTATGTCAAGGCTTGGGTTGTTCATAGGAAGCTGTAAGTATTTTCCACTTGGGACAACATCGCCCTTAGCCGGAATTATAGCCTTCGTGTCCATGGCTTCCCAAGGAACACCCGCATCAGCAACTAAATTAGACACCAATGCTAGAAATGGCAAATTACCCCGGGCGTGGACTTGGCCCATCGCTTGCTTGATAAGAAGCGGAATGTTCATCGGTCTCTCCGTGAGAACACACCAGACAAGCAAGGCGAGATCCGCCGTGAAGGACGACTTGTGGGTGCTAGGTAGCACATAGTGAGATAGGATCTAGGCCCAAGCTCTAGCTTCCACAGTGAGAGAATGTGTGTCAATGTACTTGGGCCGCATCCGAAGTCGACCATGGGTCCAAAATGTCTCTGGTTCAGCAATGACTTGGAGAATCGAGTCCCAATCAAACCCAAACTCTTCTCCCTGACGTAAGACCTCTTGGTAGCCATCCATGTCACTTGGTACCGGTAAGACATTAAGCACTTGCTGAATAGCCTCTTCTGAAATTGAGACTTGCTTTCGGTGCACTTATACCGATTGAAGAGAGGGAAGATGGTAGTTAGTGTAGAATTCTACCACCGCCCATGAGAGGTTGACCTCCTGTGGTTTTCTCAGAAGAAACTCCCATCCTCGCCGTTCAATGCGGGGTAGAATACAATGAGTAACCTTGTCCGGCAGGGCGAGTAGATGCTCGGCATGATAGTTCCTTTCAACTATGGCGGGAAACACAAGTTCACAGAAGCGATTGGGGAACCTTGAAGAATCTTTTGCCGGTTTGCTCTTCTCTTTTTCATCAATAGGAGTGGGTGCCTTCGCCTTCTTAGATAGGGGTTTGGCTCATAATATAGGGTGCGCCTTGGAGTTTGACATTTGGAGTGCTCTCTTTGTGGCTGGTTTCCTTGAAGCTTTCTCCTTGCCTTTCTTGGTGGCCATCCTGAAAAAGAAAGGGAAAGAAGGAAAGCATCAAACCCGAAGAATCATCTCAACAAAAATATGTAAGTGAAAGGTAGTGCCCAAAAGAAATAGTACAACAAGGTGATCATAGAGGCATGGGTCACAACACTTCGCATGGGATGCAAAAGGGAGTAAAGCATGCAATATGGCATGAGAAGAATAATCTCAAGCATTCATAACAAAGAGCAAGTCATGTTCAATGAGTATCTAATTCGCAAGCATACACTCTAAGAAAGCAAAGTGGACTCAATGCACTTAGAAGAGAGCAAATGAGTGAGGAGGAAGCACCAACTTGAAGGTATATGACTAAAATAAACCAAAATGGCATTCGTGCATTTTCTCGAACACTTGGCACAGAGTTGGCACAAAGTAGGCCTAACTCTCGGGTTTTTTGTACCAGAGTTGGCATGCAGAACAGGCGGCGCAGACACGTGCCTGATGAAGGTGGCGATTGGTGCGGACGCTTGAAGTGCGCCAGCGCATCAGTCGTAAGCACAAAATAGGCACACGTTTGGCACAACTCTCGGGTTTTTTGTACCAGGGAGTTCAGATTGCACAACTGAAGCGCGCACGTACAGTGCGCTTGCGCGTTGATGGCTAAGTGGAGAGGGGCGCGCAGGCATCACGCACGCTTGCGCGTGGGTGCCTGGCATGAAGTGGGCACAAGGTGGGCATAACTCTCGGGTTTTTGTACCAAGAGTGTGAAATGCACCACCGGCGCGCACGCGCACAGCATGCTCGCGCGCGGATGCCCCCTCCCCCCCCCCTTTTTTTTTATAAACAACATAGAAAGGGCTATTCTAACACATTCTTGGCAGGTGTTTAAGCTAGGTAGTCAAGAAAAAACTCACAAATTCATGCACTATTCAAAACATAGCATTCTCTCCACTTCAACAATTCATCCATACCAAAATGATGAAATCTATATAAACATCCTAGTTATCCAACAAGATCAACAAAACTAGCATTCCTATGCAATCAACAACATCAAGAAGTCACAAAATGTACAAAAATCTAGAGCTAAAAGCAAGAAGGTATACACAAGGAAGATCTTACCACGGTGGGGTACCTCCCACCAAGCACTTTTCTTTAACGTCCTTAAGTTAGACGGTCAGTCGCTCAAGCTTCTCCTCTTCTAGGTGCATCCGTTAGTAGGAACACCTCTAGCTTTTTTGGAAACTTGTAGCCATGGTACTTCTTCACTCTATGTCCATTCACCTTGAAAGTTGCTTCACTTTTAGGATCAAACAATTCCACCACTCCATAGGTCTTTATCTCTTTCACCTTGAAAGGTCCTTCCCATATAGAACGGAGCTTGCTAGGCATGAATCTAAGCCTCGAGTTGTAGAGGAGGACCTCATCACCTTCTTGAAAATCCTTCTTCCGGATGTGATGATCATGAAATACTTTAGTCTTTTCCTTGTAAATCCGGGCATTCTCATATGCTTCGTTCCACAAACACTCGAGCTCCTCTAGTTGTAATTTCCTGGCCACGCTTGCCTTGGTGAAATCCATGTTACACTGCTTTACCGCCCAATAGGATTTATGCTCAATCTCCACCGGAAGGTGGCATGCCTTCCCATAGACGATCCAGAAGGGACTCATCCCCAACGGAGTCTTGTAGGCTATTCTATACGCCCATAGTGCATCTCCTAGTCGGAGGTTCCAATCCTTCCTTTGTGAATTTACCACTTTCTCCAAGATTCTATTAATCTCCCGGTTGGACACTTTCGCTTGTCCGTTGGTTTGTGGGTGATAGGCAGTGGCAACCTTATGCAATACCCATAGCACTTGAGCAGTGCCTCTACTTTTTTGTTACAAAAGTGGGATCCTTGGTCGCTCAAAATTGCTCGTGGCGACCCATAACGGCATACAATGTTATTTCTGATAAAAGAAATGACGGTATTGGCATTGTCAAGGCAGGTAGGTATTGCTTCTACCCACTTTAACACGTAGTCAACCGCTAACAGGATATATAGATACCCACTTGAGTTGGGGAACGGTCCCATAAAGTCAATGCCCCATACATCAAATATCTCACAGAACAACATAGGTTGCTGAGGCATCTCATCCCTTCGGGACATGTTTCCCATCTTCTGACACTGATGGCAAGACACACAGAATCGGTTTGCATCCTTGAATAAGGTTGGCCACCAGAATCCATAATCCAACACCTTTTTAGCTGTCCTTTGTGGGCCAAAGTGGCCACCACATTCGGACGAATGGCAAGCTTCAAGAATGGGTCAAATTTCAGATTCTGGGATACGTCTTTGAATTACTTTGTCCACTCCCCTCTTCCATAAGTGAGGGTCATCCCAAATGTAGTATTTGGAATCACTCCTCAACTTGTCTCTTTGGTGTTTAGAAAAGTTAGGAGGGAAAATTTTTGCAACCAAGTAGTTCGCCATTGGTACAAACCAAGGAAAGCTATCCGACACAGCCTGCAAACTATCCAATGGGAATGAGTCATCGATTGGAAATGGGTCAAATTTTAAATTCTCAAGGCGGCTTAAATGATCCACAACCAAGTTTTGAGACCCACTCGGGTCCCTAATCTCAATGTCGAATTCTTGCAAAAGCAAGATCTAACGTATGAGTCTAGGTTTTGACTCATTCTTTGTCAACAAGTACTTCAAAGCTGCATGATCCGTGTATACCACTATCTTGGACCCTAGCAAATAAGATCTGAATTTATCTAAAGCATGAACAATAGCTAGGAGTTCCTTTTCTGTAGTGGTATAGTTAGATTGTGCTGCATCCAACGTTTTAGAAGAGTAAGCAATGACATAAGGAAGTTTACCATCACGCTGTGCAAATGCGGCACTTATAGCATGGTTTGACGTATCACACATTATCTCGAATGGTAGCGTCCAGTTGGGGCCTCGCACAATTGGTGCTGGGGTAAGAACTCTCCTTAACTCTTCAAATGCACTGTCAAACTCAAAGTCTACATCTTTTTGGAGGAGGCGCGACAATGTCAAAGCAATCTTGCTGAAATCCTTAATAAAGCGCCTGTAAAATCCTGCATGTCCCAAAAACGAGCAGACCTCCCTCACAGATGAGGGGTGAGGTAAAGTGGTGATAACATCGACCTTGGCCGGGTCTACAGAAACGCCTTCATGAGATACTACATGTCCTAACACTATACCTTGTCTTACCACAAAGTGGCATTTTTCAAAGCTCAAGACAAGGTTAGTGTCAACACATCTAGCTAAGACCTTGGCCAAGTTCTCTAAGCAACAATCAAATGAAGTTTCATAAACACTGAAGTCATCCATAAAGACTTCCAGACAATTCTCCATCAGATCAGAAAAGACACTCATCATACACCGCTGAAAAGTAGCAGGTGCATTACGTAGTCCAAATGGCATCCTTTTGTAGGCAAAGGTGCCAAAAGGGCAAGTAAATGTGGTCTTCTCCTGATCCTCAGGGGCAATGTAAATCTGGAAGTAACCAGTGAATCCATCAAGAAAGCAATAATGGGATTTACCCGCCAAACAGTCCAACATCTGATCGATAAAGGGCAAAGGGTAGTGGTCCTTCCTTGTAGCGGCGTTCAATCTTCTATAATCGATGTACACCCGCCATGCATTTTGTACTCTCTTGGTGACCACTTCACCATCGTCCTTTTTAACCGCAGTGATGCCCGATTTCTTGGGAACAACCTAGACCGTACTCACCCACTCACTGTCAGAAGTTGGGTATATGATACCCGCATCAAGTAGCCTAGTAACCTCCTTCTATACCACATCAAGGATGGTTGGGTTGAGCCTCCTTTGCGGTTGCCTAACCGGCCGAGCTCCCTCTTGGAGAAATATACAATGCATGCACTTGCGGAAGTCAATTCCCACAATATCGGCTAGACTCCAACCGATTGCCTTCTTGTACTTTCTTAGAACATCTAGGAGTTTCCCTTCTTCTTCACTAGAAAGCTCACGAACGATAATGACCGAAAACCTTTGGTTGTCCTCCAAGAAAGCATACTTCAAATGAGATAGAAGAGGCTTCAGTTCACTCTTTGCCTCAAGCTGAGGTTCCTTTTTGTTCCGAGGGTTACCTGAATTTGTAGGTCGATCTCGGTCGAGATCTTATGTGCTAGTCGGAACCTGAGGTGTCCGGTTCGTGAATGGTGACCGGAGCCAGTGCGTCCGATTTGTTGGACTGGTTGTGCTGCTGATCCTTTATCACCGAAGGGTGGGGGGTACCTGCAAGAGACTCCGATGCTTAAGTTAACATAGGTATTAAACAGGTTTTTATGTAGAATCAGAGTATGAGTTATACCTGGGTGCTCCAGTGTATTTATAGTAGTTGTAGAGTGACCTTTCTAGATAAGATAAGTTAGTTATCTTATCTTATCTTTATCTTTGAGTTGAGGTCAGCTTATCTTCAAAGGAACCGCCCTAATCTCTTATAGGCTTGGACGGCCTTTGGACTTGGATCGTGTTCCTCTACTTGGGCCCTTTTATGGGCTTTCCTGTCAACTTGGCCGAGTTCTTTAAGAAGAAGTCGATCCGCTTGACCTGAAGAGGTCGGTCGCTTTGTCGTCGATCATCCCAGGTCGGATAGCTTGACCCTGGGTATGAATAGTGCCCCTGCTTGAGCTCGGTCTTCTGCTTTGAAGTCGAGCTTCTTGACTTCGAACTTCTTTACAGCGAAGCCGAACTCGAGCACTTTTGTCAATTCCTTTCTACGTAGAGCTTTTGAATGTAGAACGTTTTCGTCTAAAAACGCGCGCTTTTATACCAGCGCTTTGTTCTTGGGAACGTGAGAGGGTTTAATGCCTTCATTAATTGGTTATTAATTGCCCTCGTTCTCTCTTGGCTTTTATTTTGAAATTCTTAATCAAAAACGGTTTCTCTTCTTTGCTCCTCTTCGTAACTTCTCCCTTTACTATCTCATTTTCTGTTTCTTTCGCAATTTCTCCTGCAACGCCTGTTCTGTTACTGCTTTCTGTGGGAAAGGGGCGATTTCCAGATTTCTCCTTCTATCTTCATAATTTCTGCTTCGAGGGGGGTGGTTTTGCTTCTGCTCTTCGGCTTTCTTTCACAGTCGTTCTTCTATTTCTCCAGGTTTGATTTTTCTTTCTATCTTTCTCTATGCCATTTTTTGTGTCTGTTTTGAGAAAGTTTGGGTTTTTCTGTCTTTTTTGGCTGATCATTGTGTGTCTTGTAGTTTCTCCCTCTGTTTCTTGATACTTTAAGAACTTTGCATGTTTTGTGAATGCTTTTGTATTTGAAGCTTTGGAATGATGCCTCTGTTTGACTCTGAAAAGGGTTGCTCCTTTGACGATTTTGGGAGTGTTCGATGTTGGTGCTTGTTCTCTGCTGATGATTTTTTGTTTGGTATTTGCTGACGTTAGCAGTGCTTTCGCTGGTAGACTGTAGAAAGATAGTTGCTTTGATGACTTTGCGTTTCTTAACTTTGATGGACGAAATGCTTGCTGCTTTAGGTCTTCTTTCCTTGTTTTGAGAGATACTGGGGTGTAGGCTTTTTCTAGAAATCTTGCTTTGTTATTGCCTCCAAAGGATGCCCCAGGACTTTTTGGCTTTAGTCTTGGGGTTTTCCTTTTGTTTGTCCGCCCATCGAGATGTTTTGACCCGTGCCTGAGATGTTTTTTGAGTAATCTGCTCTTCTTTTCTTTTGTAGGATCTTAGTTGACCTCATGTCTTCCTGAAATAACGTCGTAGCGACGCCTTCTCAGGTCCCTGCGGGTATGGCCGATTGGGTGGATTCCATGGTCCTCATGTGTGTCTCGCTGGTTGATTCTGAGTTTTGTTCTCAGCTTAGGCAGTTTCACAGCGTCTGTAGTAACTCTGGTGATGAGAAGAATTATGAGCTTGTTCCTCCTTCCTCTGACGAGAGAGTCTGTTTCTCAACTTGAGTTGTTGACGATCGCCCTTTCTTTTATGCTTACGATTTTTTCTTTGGTCAACTCGGAGTTACTCTTCCCTTTACTCCATTTGAAATCGACCTGTTATGGTCTTGTAATGTTGCCCCTTCTCAACTTCACGCCAACTCCTGGGGTTTTATTAAAATCTTCCAATTGTTGTGTAATAGTTTTGGTATTCCTGCTTCCCAATCTCTCTTTTTCTATTTGTTTGTCTTGACTAAGCCTGGTGTGGTGAAAAAGAAGTCAGCTTGGGTCTCCTTCCGTTCTACCCAAGGAAAGAAAGTTTTTTCCATGTTTGACGAATCGTTTCGGGATTTTAAAAACTATTTCTTCAAGGTCCGAGCTGTTGAAGGATCTCAGCCCTTTTTCTTGGATGAAAATGATGAGCCTGCCTTTCCCCTAGAGTGGCAGAAGGATGTTAGGGTCTCTAGGTACTCTTGGGACATGTTGGATGAGGCTGAGCGAGCCTTTGTGACTGTTTTAGAGGAACGTTGGGGTCAGCCTCCCCATCTTGACACAAAGAAATTTCTAACCAACCCTTCTATTCTTCAATCTGAACTGGGTATCTTATGTTTCCTTTGCTGTTTGTTTTATGATGCTTGTAGCTGTATTTTCGACTTGTTTGATTTGTAACTTGACTTCTATTTTATTTGCAGAGGCAATGAAGAACAATGAGTCTATGAAAGCTTTTAAAAGGGCACAGAAGGCGACTGCTACCAGGAATGTTGCGGCCAGGGCTGCTGGGGAGGGGTCTTCTCCGCCTCGTGAGAAGCCGGCCGTGCCGAGCTCTCCCGGGGTGAAGAAGACGATCCCGATACCTCGGGTCCGATTGGTGGATCCCCCTTCTTCTTCTGCTGTTCCACCCATTGTTCCTCCAAGTAAAAAGCAAAAGACTTCCGAGCCCTTTGATCTCAATGCTCCTAACTTCAACGCTATTGAATTTATAGATCAACAAATTGGGCCATATGGTACCATTCCCATGGATGATGTGTCCATTCTTCATTATTTGGAGTTTATGGCTCAGAATCATGTGAGGATGGCCTATATGGCGGCTGCGATTCATCGAACTGCCCAAAACCTTCCTCTTCATGCTACTAAGGCATTTATGGAGGAGGCAAAACGAGAGTTCGACCGGATGAAGGGGTTGAAGGAGGAGCACTGTTGATGCGGTGCCGATTCAAGCTCGCCCTCCTTCCCCTGGTCTTGATGCCGCGAAGAAAGCTCCTGATGGTGCCGAGAAAACTTCTGATGCCTGTTGATTTGTAGTTGGCCCGGCTTGTGGGCATTTTATGGGAACTTTTTATAACTTTGTGTTGATGGCCCGATTTTTTGGCGTTTTGATCTCTTTATTTAGATGTTTGACTCTTCTTAGTTGCTTTCCTAGTAACTTTTATTACTTTAAAAATAGACAAGTAGCTTGCTATCCTTTGGGTAGTAAGTGTTGGTGATCCTTCGAGGCCTTTATAATTTTATATAAAACCTGCTGATGTTGAACTCTCCCAATTTGAACTTCTTGAGTTTTTGACTCTTTGTAGTCGTAGGGGTCCAATTTGGTTTTCTTGCTTTGCGTGTGTTTTTTAGTGCTTTGTGACCGACTTCTTTGCATTGGTCCCCTGATAGACTCCTTTTTGTAATCCTCTTTCTTGGACCTTCGTGAGGTCTCTTTCAGGGATTGCTGGATTTTTGTCGTGGATCGACTTCGTTGGGTCGATTTCTTCTAAGTTATTTCGTAATCCTCTTTCTTGGACCTTTATTAGGTCTCTTTCAGGGATTACTTTTATAACTTGTCTTTTGTAGGAGGTCGACTTCGTTAGGTCGATCTCTTCTAAGTTATTTCGTAATCCTCTTTCTTGGACCCTTGTTAGGTCTCTTTCAGGGATTACTTTTATAACTTGTTTTTGTAGGAGGTCGACTTCGTTAGGTTGATCTCTTCTAAGTTATTTCGTAATCCTCTTTCTTGGACCCTTGTTAGGTCTCTTTCAGGGATTACTTTTATAACTTGTTTTTATAGGAAACCGACTTCGTTAGGTCGATCTCTTCTAAGTTATTTCGTAATCCTCTTTCCTGGACCCTTGTTAGGTCTCTTTCAGGGATTACTTTTATAACTTGTTTTTATAGGAAACTGACTTCGTTAGGTCGATATCTTCTAAGTTATTTCGTAATCCTCTTTCTTGGACCCTTGTTAGGTCTCTTTCAGGGATTATTTTTATAACTTGTTTTTGTAGGAAACCGACTTCGTTAGGTCGATCTCTTCTAAGTTATAGCAATTCCTCTTTAATAGGGTTGATCAGACCTCTTTCCAGGGATTCGCTAATAACTTGGGTTGACTTGGTCTGACTTTTTGATGTCGGCCAGTCTCTTTAAGTTATTTATATTAGCTATCCGTAAGACCTCGTCAGGTTCTTTTAGATTGCTTTCGATAACTTCTTACATTATTCTGTGTTCATTTTTGCCGATTTGTAGAAAGTGGTTGGCATTTCGAGCTCGTCCTTCGGGTGAATCGCGTTTTCACCTTTATTGGACGATTTGTCTTTATCGTGGTCGTGCAGTGAAATTGTTTTTCACTTTTTGCCGACCTGTAGCTTTATAATCGGACGATGAATGCTTCAGAATAATGCGTCTTGAAATCTTTATAGAATACCTAGGTAACATTTTATTCAAAGAAAAATGCAAATATATACATGTGGGATTTTTCTCATCCTCTTAAGTTGGGTCTAGGTCTCGACCTAGTGCCTCATTAAAAAACCTTTTCAGGAAAAAGAGCGCATCCACTGGTGAGATCCTTTACCCTTTCTAACTGTAGTACCTTCTTAGGTTGCAGGCATGCCATGACCTTGGAAGCTCCCGTCCGTCGAGTTCGGATATTCTGTAGTAGCCCTTCCCGAGTACTTCTGTGACCCGGTATGGTCCTTTCTAATTGGCTGCCAGTTTTCCTTCCCCGGGTCGAGTTGTTCCTATGTCGTTTCGGATTAAGATGAGATCATTCTCAGTGAAACTCCTTGGTACTACCCTTTGGTTATATCTGGATGCCATTCGACGTTTTAGCGCTTCTTCCCTGATCCGAGCTCTTTTCTGGATCTCAGGTAGTAGGTCGAGTTCTTCCCTCTGAAGTTGGGGGTTTGCTCCCTCATTATAATGGACTGCCCTATGAGATCCTTCTTCAATTTCTACTGGAATCATTGCCTCCGTTCCATATGTTAACCGAAATGGGGATTCCTTTGTGGTAGAATGTGGCGTCGTTCGATAGGCCCATAGGACTTGTGGAAGCTCCTCTGCCCAAGCTCCCTTTGCATCTTGCAGTCGTCGTTTTAACCCTGCTAATATGACTTTATTGGCGGCTTCGGCCTGTCCGTTGGCTTGTGGGTGTTCGACAGAGGTAAACTGGTGTTTTATATTCAAGTCGGATACTAGTTTCCTGAAGCCGGTATCTGTGAATTGGGTGCCATTGTCTGTGGTTATTGAATATGGGACCCCAAATCTTGTGACAATGTTTCTGTATAAAAACTTCCGGCTTCTTTGGGCAGTGGCGTTGGCTAAGGGTTCTGCCTCGATCCACTTTGTGAAGTAATCTACCCCTACTATGAGGAATTTAACTTGCCCCGATCCCTGGGGGAAGGGGTCGAGAAGGTCGAGTCCCCACTTTGCAAAAGGCCAAGGTGCGGTTACACTGATGAGTTCTTCTGGTGGGGCAATATGGAAGTTGGCATGCTTCTGACATGGTGGACATGTCTTTACGAACTCTGTAGATTCTTTCTGTAGAGTTGGCCAGTAAAACCCTGCCCGGAGTATCTTTTTGGCAAGAGCCCTCGCTCCGAGATGACTGCCGCAGATGCCGCTGTGTACCTCTTCTAGCACTTCTCTGGTGTGGGAGGTCGGCACGCACTTTAGTAATGGCACCGATATCCCTCTTTTGTACAAGGTGTTATTTATAATGGTGTAGTATTGTGCTTCCCTTTTTAGCTTCTTTGCTTCCTTTTCTTCTGTGGGGAGCGTTCTTGACTTGAGGTAGTTGATTATGGGGATCATCCAGTCTTGGTCCTGGCCTGTTATGTTTAGGACTTTTTCTGTTTCCGAGATTGATGGGTTCTGTAGCATTTCCTGGATGAGGCTTCTATTATTGCCTCCTGGTTTGGTGCTAGCCAGCTTTGAGAGTGCGTCAGCTCGAGCATTTTGCTCGCGGGGTATGTGGCAGATCTTGTATTCCCCGAATTGTTCGAGCTGTTGCTTGGTTTTATCCAGGTATCTTTTCATGATGGGATCTTTGGCTTGGTAGCTCCCTGCTATATGTGATGTGACTACTTGCGAATCACTATAGATGTTGAGTTTTCGTGCTCCCACTTCTTCGGCCAGTTTCAAGCCAGCTAGCGACGCTTCGTATTCCGCCTGGTTATTTGAAGCCGGGAATCCGAACTTGAGGGAAAGCTCAACTTGGGCTCCCTGGTTGCTTTCTATTATCACTCCTGCGCCACTTCCTGTTTTGTTTGAAGATCCATCCACATACAAATTCCACTCTATGGGGGCCTCTAGGGCATCTGTGAACTCGGCAATAAAATCGGCTAGGTATTGTGATTTGATGGCGGTCTGAGCTTCATATTGGAGGTCGAATTCTGACAGCTCGACTGCCCATTGTAGAATTCTATCGGCTAAATCCGTTTTCTGTAGTATTCCTTTTAAGGGCTGATTAGTTCGAACTTTGATGGTGTGGGCCTGGAAGTAGGGGCGGAGTCACCTAGATGTTAAGACGAGAGTGTAGGCAAATTTTTCTATTTTCTGATAGTTCATCTCGGATCCCTGTAGTGCTTTGCTAATGAAGTAGATGGGTTGTTGCCCGTTTTCGCTTTCTCGGATCAATGCTGATGCTACTGCCTTTTCTCCTACTGCAAGATATAGTATGAGTGGTTCTCCTTCTTGAGGTCGGGATAGGATAGGTGGCTGTCCTAAGAACTTCTTAAAGTCTTGGAACGCTTGTTCGCATTCTGTCATCCATTCGAACTGTTTTCCTTTTCTTAAAGTTGCATAGAAGGGGAGAGATCTTATTGCAACTCCTGCTAAGAATCGGGATAGGGCGGCTAGCCTCCCGTTGAGTTGCTGTACTTCTTTCATGCAGGTTGGGCTCTTCATGTTCAATATGGCCTGGCATTTATCTGGGTTTGCTTCAATTCCCCGTTGTGTGAGCATGAAGCCTAAGAATTTTCCTGCTTCTACCGCGAAGGTGCATTTAGCTGGATTGAGTCGCATACTATGTTTCCTGATGGTGTCGAACACTTGGGCTAGGTCGGTCAACAGTGTCTGTTTGCTTTTCGTTTTAATTAGCATGTCGTCCACATAAACTTCCATGATTTTCCCGATGTGCTCCGTGAAGACTTTATTCATCAATCGGCTCTTCCACAGCCTGGGATCGCTCTGGCCCGAGCTTTCTTCATCTCTGTTGTACTGGTCGAGATCCTGGATAGACTGCCAACTTGTGACACATTAGCTTAGGGTCTATACCTGGCATGTCTGCGGCTTTCCATGCAAACAGGTCGGCATTATCTCGCAAAAATTGTATTAGCAGTTCTTTTAGATCTCCTTTGAGGATTGTGCCGATATTAGTTGTTTTTTTCGAGTTGTTTTGTCCGGCATCATCTTGATTGGTCTCCTTTTCCAAAGGTTGTATGCAGTGATATGTATCCTAGTGGTCGAACCGGAGTGTCTCCTAACCCGAACAAACTGTTTGGATATGCTTTAAGTTCTTTTTCTTCTAAGCCGAGCTTATCGAAGGCTGTTTTGAATAAGATGTCGGCAGAACTCTCTTGGTCTATTAATGTCCGGTGTAGGTTGGCGTTTGCCAAGATGACGGTGATAACCATGGGATCGTCATGTCCGGTAATGATACCAGTTGCATCCTCTTTAGTAAATGTTATTGCTGGGATGCTGAGTGCTTCTTCCTCTCCTTCGACATGGTATATCTCTTTGAGGTATCTCTTACGAGAGGATTTGGAGATTCCTCCTGCTGCGAAACCGCCATGTATCATATGGACGTGTCTTTCTGGTGTCCGAGGTGATCGTTCTGTTCGTTTGGTATCATCATCCCTTCGTCTCTTTCTTTGCTCCTCATCTCGGGTGGCCAGGAATCGATCTAGTTTTCCTTTCCTTACCAATTTTTCTATTATGTTTTTTAAATCGAAGCATTCGTTAGTAGAGTGTCCCCGGACCCGATGATATTCGCAATACTCTTTTCGGTTTCCTCCTCCCTTTTTGCCTTTAAGTGGCCGAGCTGGGGGGATTTTTTCCGTGTGGCAGACTTCTTTATATATTTCGACCAGTGATGCCCTAAGAGGAGTGTAGTTATGGTACTTCTTAATTTTATCTCCTTGTCTGTCGTCTTTTCTTTTGGATTCTTTGTCTCTGTCACGGTAGGAAGCTCCCGATTTTGAGGACTCTCCTAGACGAGCGTTTTCTTCCATATTGATATATTTTTCTGCTCTCTCCTGAACTTCGTCGAGGGTAGTCGGGTACTTTTTTGATATAGATTGGCTGAAAGGTCCCTCTCGTAGGCCGTTGATGAGTCCCATGATTGCGGCTTCCGTGGGTAAACTTTGTATGTCCATGCATGTATTGTTGAATCTTTCCATGTAGTTGCGAAGGCTTTCCCGATCTCCTTGTTTGATTCCTAATAAACTGGGGGTGTGCTTAGCTTTATCCTTTTGAATGGAAAATCTGGCTAAGAATTTCTTAGCTAAGTCATCGAAACTTGAGATGGATTTTGGTGGTAAGTTGTCGAACCACCGCATAGCTGTCTTCGTCAGAGTTGTTGGGAAGGCTTTACAGCGAATGGCGTCTGGGGCATCAGTAAGATACATTCTGCTTCTGAAGTTACTGAGATAGTGGTTAGGATCCGTGGTGCCGGGTGTTCGATCCTCCAGACCTGAATCGTGATCGTTGTCATGGTTGTCCGCCATGGTGATGGGATGACTTTCAGGTTCCCCGACAACGGCGCCAATGTTCCGAGGGTTACCTGAATTTGTAGGTCGATCTCGGTCGAGATCTTATGTGCTAGTCGGAACCTGAGGTGTCCGGTTCGTGAATGGTGACCGGAGCCGGTGCGTCCGATTTGTTGGATTGGTTGTGCTGCTGATCCTTTATCACCGAAGGGTGGGGGGTACCTGCAAGAGACTCCGATGCTTAAGTTAGCATGGGTATTAAACAGGTTTTTATGTAGAATCAGAGTATGAGTTATACCTGGGTGCTCCAGTGTATTTATAGTAGTTGTAGAGTGACCTTTCTAGATAAGATAAGTTAGTTATCTTATCTTATCTTTATCTTTGAGTTGAGGTCAGCTTATCTTCAAGAGAACTGCCCTAATCTCTTATAGGCTTGGACGGCCTTTGGACTTGGGTCGTGTTCCTCTACTTGGGCCCTTTTATGGGCTTTCCTGTCAACTTGGCCGAGTTCTTTAAAAAGAAGTCGATCCGCTTTACCTGAAGAGGTCGGTCGCTTTGTCATCGATCATCCCAGGTCGGATAGCTCGACCCTGGGTATGAACAGTTTTCATCAAGCTCATGGAGTTCATTCTCAACAACTTTCTTTAGTTCACCCTCTTGGTCATCCGTTTCCTCAACAATGGGGTAGCATAACTTGTTGTAGTCTTCTTTTCGCACTTCCGCTACCACTTCATCGATTACCTCACACCGGAGAACAGAATGCTCTTCGGGAGGGTGCTTCATGGCTTCTTCCAAATTTAACTTGATAGTCTTGTCTCCGACCTCAAAGGAATATGTGCTGGTGATGAGCGGATATTTTATATGCTTTTTGGGGTTAATTTCATATAGATTTTAGTATGTTTTAGTTGGTTTTTAGTTTATTTTCATTAGTTTCTAGACACAATTCATATTTCTGGACTTTACTATGAGTTTGTGTGTTTTTCTGTAATTTCAGGTATTTTCTAGCTGAAATTGAGGGAGTTAAGCAAAAATCTGATTCAGGCTGAAAAAGGACTGCTGATGCTGTTGGATTCTAACCTCCCTGCACTCAAAATGGATTTTCGAGAGCTACATGACTCCCAATGGCGTGCTTCTAATTACGTTGGAAAGTAGACATCCAGGGCTTTCCGGCAATATATAATAGTCCATACTTTGCTTAAGGAAAGATGACGTAGACTGGCGTTCAACGCCATCTCTCTGCCCAATTCTGGCGTCCAACGCCAGAAACACGTTGCAAGTTGGAGTTCAACGCCAGAAAAGGATCCAAAGCTGGTGTTGAACGCCCAAAACAGCCCCAGGCACGTGAAAGCTTTAGTCTCAGCCCCAGCACACACCAAGTGGGCCCCAGAAGTGGATTTCTGCACTATCTGTTATAGTTTACTCATTTTCTGTAAACCTAGGTTACTAGTTTAGTATTTAAACAACTTTTAAAGATTTATTTTGTATCTCATGACATTTTTAGACCTGAACTTTGTACTCTTTGACGGCATGAGTCTCTAAACTCCATTGTTGGGGATGAGGAGCTCTGCTGTGTCTCGATGAATTAATGCAAGTACGCCATAGGAGGACGTGCGTGCATGAATCAGAGGACAGAGGAAAGCAGAGATTCTGAAGACAAAGCATCTCCAAAACTCCAACATATTTTCCATTACTGCATAACAAGTAACCTTTAATCCATGCTCTCTTATTTATTCACAATTCAACTGATAAATCTAATTAACTTCCTGACTAAGAATTGTAAGATAACCATAGATTGCTTCAAACCAACAATCTCCGTGGGATTCGACCCTTACTCACGTAAGGTATTACTTGGACGATCCAGTGCACTTGCTGGTTAGTGGTACGAGTGTGAAAAGTGTGATTCACAATTCGTGCACCAGCTGGTGAAGGCATCTAACTTGAATTTAGAGGTCTTAAGGAAGGGTCTACCAAGTAGAATGGAGGATGAGCTTCTATTTTCTGTTGGGGGCATTTCAAGGATATAAAAGTCAACCTGAAAGACTAAATCCTTGATCGCCACAAGTACATATTCTGCTATTCCCATCACAGTGATCACACTTTTATCGGCTAAGGCAAACTTCGCCGCCGATTTTTTTAATGGAGCTAAATTCAACTGCACAAAGATAGAAAGCGGCATGATGCTTACGCAAGCTCCTAGATCACACATACAGTCATGAAAAGTGTGCCCACCAATACAACAAGATACCAAACAAGGCCCAGGGTCATCACATTTCTTTGGAATAGGCTCCATCAAGGAAGAAATCGAACTACCCAAGGATAATGTCTCCAACTCTCCTATCCTATCCTTGTGTGTACACAAGTCTTTCAAAAATTTTGCATACTTCGAAATTTGTTGGATAGCATCAAGAAGTGGTATGGTTACCTCAACCTTCTTGAACACTTGAAGCATGTTCAAATCAAATTCCGGAGTCTTCTTTGCTTTCTTCACCATGGAAGGGAATGGGATAGGAATGGACTCATCCACTATAGCTTTCCTCTTGGGTTCCTTAAGGCTTACTCCTTCTTCCTCATGCCTTTTGTCTACCTCCTCTTCTTCATGCGGAGCTTCGACAACCACTTCTTCCTCATGAATGTCTTCCATGACCCTAGGAGATATCTCCTCCAATGTAGTCCCCGACCGTAAAGTGATGGCGTTGAGACCGCCCTTGGGGTTTGGAAGGGGTTGGGATGGAAGGTTAGAAGAGCTTAAGGGTTGGTTGGTGTTGTTGTTGGAGGAAGACATGGACATCTTTGAAATCATGTCGGTGAGGTTGGCCAATTGAGCGCCCAAGGCATCGAATTGAGCCTTGTTGCTCTCGTTCCATTTCTCCATAGTGGCTCTAAACTCATCAACTTGATTGGTGGAAGATGAAGAGGTTTGGTTGGATTGTTTTCTATGGTATGGTGCTTGGTATTTGGTGTATTTGTTTTGGTTTTGGTTGTGGTGATTTTGGTTGGCTTCGTGGTTATTGTTGTTATGGTGGTATTGGGATGAAGATTAGTTGTTATTGTGACGAGAATAAGAGTTGTTCCATCTTTGGTTTTGATTGCTCCCTTGTGTGTTATCCCTCCACCCTTGATTTTGATTACTACTATGAGAGTAGTTGTTTTGGCCTTGAGAAGGATAGGGCAGACGGTTGTTGTAATTCACATTGGCCACGACAAGGGCATGCTCCTCTTGAATTTGATGGCATTGATCGGTGTAATGTGTGGTGCTAGAGCACAAACCACAAATTCTAGGAGGGCCTTCAAGTTGAGCAACTTGGGGTGGGGCTTGGATGGCTTGGATGGAGTAGTAATCCTTTTGATCTTTTTATATTTGCGTGAGGATAGTGGTCATGTCCCCAAGCGCTTTGGTTAAGCTTGCTTCGGAAGGGGATGGTTCTACCACACCCTTGAGAGGATTACTTCTCACCCTTACATGTTGTGTAGCCTCGGCAACATCATTTATCAATTTCCAAGCTTCTCCCTCCGTCTTATTTTTTGAAAGGGAACCACCACTAGAAGCGGTGAGCAATCTTCTATCTTCCGTACAAAGACCTCCAGTGAAGTAACTAATGAGCAAGTGAGTGTTCAATCCATGGTGTGGACAAGATTCCAATAGCCTCTTGAACCGAGTCCAATACTCATATAAACTCTCTTGGTCCCTTTGCATTATACCCAAGATCTCTTTCCGGATGTAATCGGTCTTCTCTGGTGGAATGAATTTGTCTAGAAACTCTCTTCTCAAGAAATCCCAATTGGTCACAATCTCATCCGGTAGCAAATAAAACCATGTCTTTACTTGCCCTTCAAGAGAGAAAGGAAAGGCAAAAACCATAATAGCCAACTCATCGGCTCCATGCCTTCGAGCCGTAGAACAAGCAACTTGAAAATCTCTTAGATGTCGGATGGGGTCTTGACCCGGCAACCCATGATACTTAGGAAGTAGATGTATCAAGATACTCTTCAACTTAAATTTTGGATCAAGGGTGGGATACCTTACTTGCAAAGGTTGAAGTATGATATCCGGGGCCCCTTGCTCATGCAAAGTGATCCCTCGTGGCTCTGCATGTATGGCTTACCTGTAGGATGCAAAGATGTATTAGTAGTGCCAACAGAAGAATAGGAAGTGGCAGACTCTGATGCCAGGGCATTTTGGCCAGTTTCACTGACCTTTTCTTTACTGTTTTTAGGGTAGTTTCATGCATTTCCTTAGGAAATAAGCTAGTTTTGGGTAGATATTCACTTACATCTTGATTCAAGCATACATTGTGCACTTTACATGATTTCATGAGGATTTTGCATGAATTTAAGGACAAATTGGATGTTGCATTTCCCATGACTTGGACTAGAACTTTGATGCACTTTATTGCTTGATTTCAGGACAAATGAAGCAAAGAAGAACCACATTAGTGGCTACGTCAGTTACACTAACGTTAACACTAACGTGGAATGGGAGTCACTTGCAAAGTTAATGAGAAAAGTGATTGCCAATAACGCTCTCGAAGCCATCATTGCCCACGTTAAGAGTCACATTAACTAAGTTAACGTGAACTCTAACGAGGAAGAAAGGAAATGGAGCCAACGTTAGTGACACTAAACATTGTCACTAACGTTGGAAGGAACCCACACAAGCCCCAATGAGCCACGTTAACTCCCACGTTAACTTAGTTAATGTGGAAGTTAACGTGAAGAAGGGAGATGACGCCAACATTAGTGACACCCAACATTGTCACTAACATTGGAAGGAGCCCATACATGCCACCATGAGCCACGTTAACTCCCACGTTAACTTAGTTAACGTGGAAGGTAACGTGGATAAGGGAATGTTGAGCCAACGTTAGTGACACTCAACTTTGTCACTAACGTTGGAGATGGCTAGCATGGCCACGTTAGAAGCCACGTTAACCTAGTTAACGTGGACTCTAACGTAGGGAAGGAGGAGGCTTCTCAACGTTATTGGGAAAGTTGAGTCCCAATAACGTGCGCGAAGGACAAAGAGGCAACGTTAGTGGCAACATTTGTGCCACTAACATTGAGGTTAACGTGGCTCTTACTTGGGTAAGGAACGTTAGTGAAAAAGTTGAATGTCACTAACGTGCTCGAACCCATATTTTCACTGAACGTTAACACCACTAACGTCCTGAGCAAAAGTCTCTACCCACTTCACACTTTCTCTCTGCAAGTAAACCAAGCCCAATGAAGAAGATAACTGCTTCAAACTCAAGATCCAAAGGCCCAGACCCAAGACTTGGAGAACCAACTAGAAGAGTAGAAGAGTAGTATATATAGGAGTATCTTTGAATTAATTAGGGAGTTTGGAAATTATAAGGAGTTTGGAAATTATAGGGAGCCTCTGGGCATAGAACTACTCTCTGTATTTACTTTCTCTGCACTTCTAGTATCATCATGTATTCTCCATCTTGGTTTTCATTTTCCAGAGCTATGAACAACTAAACCCCTTTCATTGGGTTAGGGAGCTCTGTTGTAATTTGATGGATCAATACTAGTTTTCATTATTCTTCTTCTATCTTTTCTCTTGATTTTACTTGAAAGCATTCGATCTTCATCCAATTGGGTAGTTATCTTGGAAAAGAAGCTATTCATACTTGGATCTCTTCTGAACCTTGAAAGAGGAATGAAGAGATCATGCTAGAAATGCTTTCTCATGCTGGACCAAATTGGGTTTGGATGGATATGTGACTATAATCCTCTCAACACTTGATTTGGGAAACACATGTGGTGTAATCAGTGACCATACTTCATCTCTTCTCATGAGCAATTGACCAAGGAATTGGCTATTGATCAAGATTTAAGAGATTGAATTACAAGAAATTGTAATTCAATCACTTAAGATTGCCAAGGAGATCAATGAGTGCATTGATTGAGGAAGAGATGAAAATAAAATTGATCCGGAGAATGCAACATCTCCTAAGCCCAATGAATTCCTCATTTCTGATCTTACCCATTCTCTTTAATTTCTGTTATTTACTTTTATGAGAAATTCCCCCATTCCCATTTACAATTCTGCAATTTACTTTCAGTCATTTACTTTCAGTTCTTTAATTCTAGCATTTACTTTTTCTGCCATTTACTTTCCCGCCATTTTATTTTCTGCAATTCTCAACTCAGATTCTGATTCGCTCAACTAGAACATTCCTCTAATTAAAGTTGCTTGATCAATCAATCCTTGTGGGATTCGACCTCACTCTATTGTGAGTTTTTACTTGACGACAAATTCGGTACACTTGCCAAAGGAAATTTGTTATGAGACAAGTTTTCTGTGCATTAAGTTTATGGCGCCGTTGCCGGGGATTGATTGTGCATCAACAATGATTAGATTGGAGGATAACTAGATTGAGCATTTTATTTTTGTTTGATTTAATTTTCTGTTTAAGTCATTTACTTCCTGTTTTAGTTAATTTCTTCCCTTCCCCCTACTTTTTCTTTGTTATTTACCATTCATCTCACTAACCCACTAATTGTTTGATATATTGCATCACTTACACTAACAGTAATTCTGACAGATATACTTTCTGCACCTATTCTCTTTGCTTGTACTTGTTGGTTGTATGACAAGGAGAAGAAGCGGGGCTTCAACTTCCTTTGATTTTGAACCTGAGAGAACCTTCCTTAGACTAAGGAGGGAAGCAAGAGAAAAATGTGTAGTTGGTGCTGAAGAAGAGGAGGAACACTTTGAGGAATACTTTGAACCAAACATGGAAGAAAACATGGAAAACCATCACGAAGAAGAGGCTCACAACCATGGCGGAAGAGGTCGAGCAAATCATGCTGGGGAGGATAGAAGAGTTTTAGGCTCTTACATCAATCCAAACCCAGGAAACTGTGGAAGTAGCATTCAAAAGCCAACCATCCAAGCCAACAATTTTGAACTAAAACCACAACTCATCACCCTTGTTCAGAACAACTGTTCGTTTGGAGGAAGTGTCCAAGAGGACCCCAATCAACATCTAACCACCTTCCTGAGAATATGTGACATAGTGAAGTCTAATGGTGTTCATCCTAACACCTATAGACTGCTCTTATTTCCATTCTCACTCAAGGATAAAGCAGCCAAGTGGCTGGAGTCTTTCCCAAGGGAGAGCTTGACAACTTGGAAAGATGTGGTGCACAAATTCTTAGCAAGATTTTACCCTCCTCAACGAATCAATAGGCTGAGAGCTGAGGTCCAAACTTTTAGGCAACAAGATGGTGAGACTCTATATGAAGCATGGGAGAGGTTTAAAGACCTAACAAGGAGGTGCCCACCCGTTATGTTCAATGAATGGGTGCAGCTACACATTTTCTATGAAGGGCTCTCTTATGAGTCAAAGAAGGCCGTAGACCATTCATCCGGAGGATCTTTGAACAAGAAGAAGACTATTGAGGAGGCCATAGATGTCATTGAAACAGTAGCAGAGAACGACTATTTCTATGCTTCCGAAAGAGGGAACACAAGAGGAGTAATGGAACTAAACAATGTAGATGCTCTACTGGCCCAAAACAAGCTCATTACCCAGCAGATGGCTGACCTCACCAAGAAGATGGAGAGGAACCAAGTAGCAGCAATTTCCACTTCATCAACAACCCAAGAAGGAGAGAATGAAGAAGCAGAAGGTAGTCAGGAGCAAGCCAACTACATTGGGAATTCACCTAGGCAAAACTATGATCCATACTCTAAGACCTACAACCCTGGATGGAGAAATCACCCAAACTTTGGGTGGGAAAATCAACAAGACCAAAGCCTTGATCAAAGACGCCCAAATCCAAACAATGCAGCCACCCAACACTTCACATCTAGACCATATCAACACCCCCATAACAACCCCTCTCCATATTCATATCAAGGCCAGAATAACCCTCCTCAGCTTGACCTATCATCATTAGATGACAGAATCTCAAAGATTGAGAATCTACTCGAAGGCATAAGCAAAGAGATTCGAGATAGTAAAGCATTCCGAGAAGAGGTGATGTCCAATATGCAGAATCAGGATGCTGCCATCAAGAAACATGAGACACAAATTGGCTACTTATTCAAGCAAATTTCCAGCCACAACCTTTGCAGCAATACTAGCTCAAAACAACGGGAGGAGTGTCAGGCTATCACCCTTAGGAGTGGGAAGGAACTGAAGGAAACCCCCCAAAAACCACAAGAAGAGGACTCAAATAAAAAGAAAGAAGAGCAGGACGAGGCTCGAGTTCCCACTTTGAGTTCACAAAAAGGGGAAGAAGTGCCGAATCCAGACACCCCAAGAGTCCCATACCCTTAGCAATTAAAGAAGAAGGGAGATGACAATCAGTTTTCGAGATTTTTGGAAATCTTCAAGAAACTGCAAATCAACATACCCTTTACTGAAGCAATAGAACAAATGCCACTCTACGCCAAGTTCTTGAAGGAGATGTAGAAATCCAAGACAAATGGCAAACCCAAACAATTCAAACATATGCAAATGATGAATGCCTGCCCTATGGCTGATGATATCATCTGTCGGTTATATAGCCAACCCGACATGTCCTGGTAGAAACACCCCTTGCGGAGCAAGTAGGTTTGAGCTACAACCCCCTTGCTACTGCCCACTCAACCCAGAGCCAGTGAAATAATCACTACTGTGGCTACTACCCAGGCAGGTGTCTAAAAGCTCAACCTGGAGCGAGTGGATTCACCACTACTGCCGCTACTACCCAGGCGTCGCAATCTCTGACCTGGAGCAAGTAGGACGAACCACAACCCTTGCTATTACCCAGGTATCTCAAGCATTGGCCCGGAGCAAGTGGGACGAACCACAACCCTTGCTACTGCCCAGGCATCTCAAACATAAATTCATTCAATCTCAATTCATATTATCAACATTCATTGTTACCAAATCTCAAACATTAACTTGGAGCAAGTGGGACGAACCACAACCCTTGCTACTACCCAAGTATCACAAATAAACATTTATTCATAATCACCCTTCATTATTATCAATCCTCAGACAGTGACCCGGAGCAAGCGGGACGAACCACGACCCTTGCTACTACCCAGGTATCATAAATCATACATCAACCTAGGGCTCATAAAAATGATAAATCACAAGGGTTTGAGCACTTCTTACCTCAGCCCATATGAAGTAGGGATAGAACCCACTTAGAATCCATGTTAGAGTATCCTTAAACACCCAAAATCACAAGATTTCAACACTAACTACCTAAAAACGTGTAACAGTGGGGAATTTCGAAAACTGGGCAGAGATGAATGAAATACTCACCACCAAACTTAGATAGAATTGTAGAGGATGAGAAGAGAAAATTCCATCCATCACTATCCTCTCCCTCTGCCAAGCCAATTACCACTAATCACAACTCAACTCCAAGCATAACCTCCAAACTTACTTTCTTATTCTCAACCCTCGAATTTCTATATGACTTGCTGTTATAAAGTCTCTGACTCATCAATCAAAAACCCCTTTCATTTCTAGAAAGCAAATGAGTTTGAAATAGCAATTTAACAAAAATAATGAGAATCCGCTTTCCTTTAATAATCTATAAAAGCATTCGAGACACATCTCTTTCGTTAAAGTTACTCATATAAAAAAATTATCCTCAAAACCATAACCAGCACTCTGTCAAATTTTTTTGGAGAAAAATTTTCAACAGTACCTCCCCAAAAATTGAAGTTTACCACCCGTCACGGGCTCACTCAAACCAATCTCAGTACTGCATATGTATTTCAATTTAGTGGCTTTCACATTATAAATCTCAATCTAATTCCGAGGTCACTATGACCAAACATCATGGTGCTCATCTCTCAAACACGATAACTCGCACTCTCTCATCATCTAAATCCAATTATGCATCAATGATAATTTCCTCATCCGTTTCAGAACCATCAAGGCTCACAGCCGCAATTAATTCCAATTACCTAGAATCATTATCTGCATAAGCTCACTAAACTTTTAAGTACTCAAAGCATAAAGCATTTCCAATCATGCTCTACTTTTCCTTATTATTACCATACTATGCTAACGCTTTAGCAAGCTTCCGCTATGCCACCTTGATTTCTCGTCAAGTATTAGTTCCATCACTTATTTCCTCAAGTACTAAACCACCACTTAACTTGACCGACAATTTGAATTAACGTTTCCAAATCCATCATTTAGGACCATCCCTTATCTATTTAAATCAAAGGAACTAAAAGTCACGAGTTCAATCCATTTCACCAAAAATCCAGAAATCAACAAACTACATAACAAACACAACACATCATTCTCAACAGAAAGTCATTTACATCACAGGCATTTATCCATTTGTATTAAGGCAATTACCTCAATCTTACTATCGCAATCGGCCCGCATCCTGACTCTCTCCTTGTTGGCAATTTCTTGATACATGCCCTAGTAACCCGCACTTGTAACATACACCTAACCCCAATCGGAACGGCCTATTTGGGTGATGACTTCCACATCTCTGACAGCTTGAAACATCAGAAGCAGCCGCTGCCCGTTTTCCCTTACCATTCCTTTGGGACTCCTTACTCGTCGCAAAGTTATTCTGTCCTTGGGGAAAGTGTTGTACGTATCCTCTCTCCTTAAACTCTCGACCCCTTGGTGCGAATCCTTGGTTGTGCTCTCTATGACTTCCCTTCTCTGCAACCCTCCTTTTCACACACTCTTCAGCGATTCTGCTCTTATTCACTAACTCTGAAAAAGTTCGGATCTCCATTGGTCCCACTGAACTTAAGATGTCGCTCCGGAGCCCTCCTTCATACTTAATGCATTTCCATTCCTCGAAGTCTCCCAGAGCTCCTTGACACATGCGGGAAAACCTGAATAGCTCCTCAAATTTGTCTGTATATTCAGATATGGACATAGCACCTTGCTTTAGCTGCAGTAACTCCAATTCCTTGGCTGTCCTGGCGGAATTCGGAAAGTACTTCTTATAGAATTCCACCTGGAAGGCATCCCAAGTGATATGATCATTCCCCTGTTGCAGGAGACGTCGAGCCCCTTGCCACCAATGCGATGCTTCCCCCGTGAGTAGATAGGTAGCGAATTCAACATGTTGCTCTTCAGGCACCAACTGCGCTTGCAGTGCTCGCTCCATGGCCTGAAACCAAGTATCAGCTTCAGTCGGATCACCAAACTTAGAATTCTTTAATGCTTAGGCACTAAGAATTCAAGAATGCATATGATAAACATGAAAAGACACAAAACAAAAAATCATCAAGATCAAACAAGAAGACTTACCAAGAACAACTTGAAGATCATGAAGAACACTATGAATGCATGATATTTTGGAAAAAATGCAAGATGCATATGCAAGTGACACCAAACTTATGATGTGACTCAAGACTCAAACAAGAAACAGAAAAATATTTTTGATTTTTTATAATTTTCTAATTTTTTTGGATTTTTATTTTCGAAAATATTATGAAAAAGAAAAAATAAGGATTCCAAAATTTTTAATATGAATTCCAGGAATCTTGCATTGTTGGTCTAAAGCTTCAGTCCAGGAATTAGACATGGCTTACTAGCCAGCCAAGCTTTCAATGAAAGCTCCGGTCCAAAACACTAGACATGGCCAATGGCCAGCCAAGCTTTAACACCAGAGTATATTGCTCTTGATAACAAATTGCTGCCTCAGTCCAAATAAATTTAGACATGGCTTTACAGCCAGCCAGGCTTCAACATGCTTCATGAAACACTAGAATTCATTCTTAAAAATTTTGAATAAAAATTTTTTTTTTGAAAACATTTTTATTATTTTTTTTTTCGAAAACAGATGAGAAAATTTTGAAAGATTTTTGAAAAATTTTTGAAAACAAAACGAAAAGAAAATTACCTAATCTGAGCAACAAGATGAACCGTTAGTTGTCCAAACACAAACAATCCCCGGCAACGGCGCCAAAAACTTGGTGTTGTTGCCGGGATTGGGATCTTCATAGGGAATGATGATGATTGTCACGTTCATCACATTCAGGTTGAAGTGTGAATGAATATCTTAGAAGCGAAATAAGATGAGTTGAATAGAAAGTAGTAGTACTTTGCATTAATCTTTGAGGAACAGCAGAGCTCCACACCTTAATCTCTGGAGTGTAGAAACTCTACCGTATGAAAATACATAAGTGAAGGTCCAGGCATGGCCGAGATGGCCAGCCCCCTAAACGAGATCAATAGTCTCCTAAGATGAACAATGGAATAAAACTGAGACCAAAGATGGTCAAAAAGACGTCTAATACAATAGTAAGAGGTCCTATTTGTAATAAACTAGTCACTAGGGTTTACATGAGTGAGTAATTGATGCATAAATCCACTTCCGGGGCTTCGGTTATATAGCCAACCCGACATGTCCTGGTAGCTAACCATTGGACAGAAACACCCCTTGCGGAGCAAGTAGGTTTGAGCTACAACCCCCTTGCTACTGCCCACTCAACCCAAAGCCAGTGAAATAATCACTACTGTGGCTACTACCCAGGCGGGTGATTAAAAGCTCAACCTGGAGCGAGTGGATTCACCACTACTGCCGCTACTACCCAGGCATCGCAATCTCTGACCTGGAGCAAGTAGGACGAACCACAACCCTTGCTACTACCCAGGTATCTCAAGCATTGGCCCGGAGCAAGTGGGACGAACCACAACCCTTGCTACTGCCCAGGCATCTCAAACATATATTCATTCAATCTCAATACATATTATCAACATTCATTGTTACCAAATCTCAAACATTAACTTGGAGCAAGTGGGACGAACCACAACCCTTGCTACTACCCAAGTATCACAAATAAACATTTATTCATAATCACCCTTCATTATTATCAATCCTCAGACAGTGACCCGGAGCAAGCGGGACGAACCACGGCCCTTGCTACTACCCAGGTATCATAAATCCACATTTATTCAAAACCCCACGATTAAACTCGTTTATCATAATCCTCCTTTCCCGTCTCATACACGGAGCAAGTGGACAACGCCACTGCCTACTACCCGGGGTCGCACATCACATTTCAATATTTTTCATTATTATCCATTTAACATATTCATTCATTAATCATATATGCATTTATACTCAGCCATAAACAATAATGGCTTTGCCGTAACCCGGTAATAACTCAGCCATCCGGCTCATGGTCCAATCAAGAACGGGCCATTTATCAATAAATATAGCCCTCCGGCTCATGGCATACACGGTACTTCCACCGTCATCCTCCATATCTCATATAATCATCTTTGATCATAACTTTTCCCCTTGCTTCACTCGCAAGTTACCACATCCCCTAGCTCATTGCTAGGCATAACAGAATGATTTAATACATAAGAGGTGAGATCGGAGGCTTAGAAGTATGAGATTTGGCTTTTAAAACTCAAAAATCAACTTTGGCATGAAAACAGGGCCACGCGTACGCGCACTCCACGCGCAGGCTTGGATGGCCACAAAACTCATCGACGCGCAAGCGTCATACGCGCGGGTTGAAAAATAGCCAAACGATGCGCAAGCGTCAGCCACGCGTACGCGTGGGTGCTCTTGCGCCCCAGGCACAAAACTGGCACAACTCTGGCACAACTCTCGGGAAAATAGCTGGGCATTTGGTGCAGTGCATCGACGCGCCCGCGCACACCACGCGCACGTGTGGATAGTGCCTTCTTGAAGAACGACGCGTATGCGCCAAGTGCGCCTACGCGTGGAGGTTCATTCGGCTAAAAATTTTCTAAGTTAAAAGCTGCAGAATTTACAGATTCAACCCCCAATCTTCCGACGGACATAACTTTCTCATTTTAAATGATTTTTCACCCGTTCTTCGAACGGCATGGACATCCCGGATCCAATTTCATTTCTAAACAAATTTGGCACAAAACAGAGATCCGTAGTCCAAGTTATGTCCCATCAAAGTATGCCCAAAAACAATACACTAATATAACCAATATCACATACATACATCAACGTAGGGCTCATAAAAATGACAAATCACAAGGGTTTGAGCACTTCTTACCTCAGCCCATATGAAGTAGGGATAGAACCCACTTAGAATCCATGTTAGAGTATCCCTAAACACCCAAAATCACAAGATTTCAACACTAACTACCTAAAAACGTGTAACAGTGGGGAATTTCGAAAACTGGGCAGAGATGAATGAAATACTCACCACCAAACTTAGATAGAATTGTAGAGGATGAGAAGAGACCTAACAGAAATTTTCGCCCTCGAAAATTCCATCCATCACTATCCTCTCCCTCTGCCAAGCCAATTACCACTAATCACAGCTCAACTCCAAGCATAACCTCCAAACTTACTTTCTTATTCTCAACCCTCGAATTTCTATATGACTTGCTGTTATAAAGTCTCTGACTCATCAATCAAAAACCCCTTTCATTTCTAGAAAGCAAATGAGTTTGAAATAGCAATTTAACAAAAATAATGAGAATCCGCTTTCCTTTAATAATCTTAGCGCTCTAAATCGCACTTTAAATATTTCTACCTTCCCTAATTATAATTCCTCATTTCTTAATCTTATTTACCCATAATCAATTTCCTCAGTTGTAGTACCAGACAGATCTCAGCCGGTACTGCCGGTCAAAATTCTACTGCGCACTTTTACGTAGAAAACTATATTTTCTGACTCGGAAAAATTCACTGAGTTCACAAAAAGGGGAAGAAGTGCCAAAGCCAGACACCCCAAGAGTCCCATACCCCTAGCAATTAAAGAAGAAGGGAGATGACAATCAGTTTTTGAGATTTTTGAAAATCTTCAAGAAACTGCAAATCAACATACCCTTTGCTGAAGCAATAGAACAAATGCCTCTCTACGCCAAGTTATTGAAGGAGCTTATGACTAAGAAGAGAAGCTGGAAGAACAACGAGACTGTGATACTAACCGAAGAATGTAGTGCTATCATTCAGCACAAACTGCCCCAGAAATTGAAGGATCCTGGGAGTTTTCAGATCCCTTGCATTATAGGGGAAATCACAGTGGAGAAAGCTCTTTGTGACTTAGGAGCCAGCATTAACTTGATGTCAGTAGCTATGATGAGGAAGATGAAGATAGAGGAGGCTAAACCAACAAAAATGGCCTTACAGTTGGCAGACAGATTGTTCAAGTTCCCTCATGGCGTAGTAGAGGATTTGCTGGTGAAAGTGGGAGACTTCATATTCCCAGCAGACTTCGTAGTGCTGGACATGCAGGAGGAAGCCAAGACCTCCATTATCTTGGGAAGCCCGTTCTTGGCCACTGCTGGAGCTGTCATTGATGTCCAAAAAGGTGATCTCACCCTGAGATTACACAATGAAAAGATGACAATCAATGTGTTCAAGGCCATGAGTTACCCACAAGAACAACTGGGGGAATGTATGAGGTTGGACTCACTTGAAGAGGAGGTGCAAGAGAGTTTTGAAGAAGAGTCTAAAGAACCCGAAAGAATAATAGAAGAAGAGTGTACATCAAGTGAAGAGGTTGCAACAACAGAAATTGGCATACCAGGTGCACCAAAGGAAGAGAACGAAAAGTCAGAAGCACCTAAACTTGAACTCAAAGCACTGCCACCCACTCTCAAATATGCATACTTAGGAGAAAATGAAAATTACCCAGTGATCATAAGCTCATGCCTCAGCAAAGATCAAGAGGATGAACTGATCAAAGTACTACGATAGCACAAGGATGCCATTGGTTGGACACTTGCTGACCTGAAGGGGATAAGTTCGGCCATATGCATGCACAAGATACTGCTGGAAGATGATGCCAAACCATCCATTCAATTCCAAATGAGGCTGAACCCAATCACGAAGGAAGTGGTACAGAAGGAAGTTATGAAGTTATGGCAAGGGGGGTAATTTACCCAATCTCAGACAGCCCCTGGGTTAGCCTCGTGTATGTCATCCCAAAAAAAGGAGGAATTACCGTGGTTCCCAATGAGAAGAACGAACTAATTCCTACAAGGACAGTCACAGGATGGCGGATGTGCATAGACTACAGGAAGCTCAATGAGGCTACACGAAAAGATCATTTCCCCCTTCCATTCATGGATCAGATGTTGGAAAGACTTGCAGGGCACGCATATTATTGTTTTCTCAACGGTTATTCAGGATATAACCAAATAGTGGTTGATCCCAGAGATCAAGAGAAAACCTCATTCACTTGCCCATATGGAGTGTTTGCCTTGCCTATATGGAGTGTTTGCCTATAGGCGCATGCCATTTGGGCTATGTAATGCACCTGCGACTTTCCAACGCTGCATGCTTTCTATCTTTTCAGATATGATAGAAAATTTCATTGAAGTTTTTATGGATGATTTCTCGATATTCGGAGATTCCTTCCCTAGTTGCCTACATCACCTCGCCTTGGTATTGAAAAGATGCCAAGAGACCAATTTGGTCTTGAACTGGGAGAAATGTCACTTTATGGTGACAGGAGGAATAGTCCTTGGTCACAAAGTTTCTAACCAAGGCATTGAGGTTGACAGAGCTAAAGTAGAACTTATTGAAAAACTGCCTCCACCCAGTGATGTCAGGGCAATGAGGAGCTTTTTGGGGCATGCTGGTTTTTACAGAAGGTTTATTAAAGATTTTTCAAAGATAGCCAAGCCCTTAAGCAATCTCCTTGTATCTGATACACCATTTATCTTTGATGAAACATGCATGTTAGCCTTTGAAAATTTGAAAATGAGGTTGTCCTCTGCTCCTATCATTTTCTCACCTGATTGGAATTTACCGTTTGAATTGATGTGTGATGCATCTGATTTTGTAGTTGGGACAGTGTTAGGACAGAGGAAAGACAACTTAGTCCATGTGATATACTATACTAGCAAAGTCCTTAATGATACTCAAAGAAATTATACCACTACTGAAAAGGAGTTACTAGCAATAGTTTTTGCATTTGACAAGTTTAGATCATACCTCATTGGTGCTAAAGTGATTGTTTTTACAGATCACACAGCACTTAAATATTTGTTTGCCAAGCAAGAATCAAAACCAAGACTAATAAGATGGATCTTATTGCTGCAGGAATTCAATATTGAAATCAGAGACAAGAAAGGAGTGGAGAACAAGGTAGCAGATCACCTATCCAGGATTTCTCATGATAAAGATGGAACACCTGATACAAGTGTGAACGAGTTCTTCCCTGATTAGCAGTTGATGATAGTTCACAAAGCACCATGGTTCGCAGACATTGCCAACTTCAAGGCAACTGGGGCATTGCCTCCAGGGATCAATAAACATCAAAAAAGGAAGCTCATGAATGATGCAAAGTACTTTGTTTGGGATGAGCCATATCTATTCAAGAAGTATTCAGATGGAATCCTTAGAAGATGTGTTTTGGAAGAAGAAGGACGAGAGGTCCTATGGAATTGCCACGGCTCATGCTATGGAGGCCACTTTGGAGGGGATAGAACTGCAGCTAAGGTGTTACAAAGTGGATTCTTTTCGCCCACCATTTTCAAGGATGCCAAAGAACTAGTAAAGAGCTGCAATGAATGCCAAAGATCTGGAAACTTGTCCAAAAGAAATGAGATGCCACAAAATTTCATCTTGGAACTGGAATTGTTTGATGTGTGGGGAATCGATTTCATGGGACCATTCCCAACCTCATATGCAAACAAGTACATTTTGGTAGGAGTGGATTATGTTTCCAAGTGGGTAGAGGCTATTGCAACCCCAATAAATGATAACAGGGTAGTCATGAACTTCCTCAGGAAGAATATCTTTAGCCGGTTTGGAGTCCCACGAGCACTCATCAGTGATGGAGGGAGCCATTTTTGTAACAAACCACTAGAAGCTCTTCTCCTATGATATGGGGTAAAACACAAGGTAGCCACACCTTACCATCCCCAAACAAGTGGACAAACTAAGATATCCAGCAGAGAGCTAAAGAGGATTCTGGAAAAGACTGTGGGTGCATCAAGAAAGGATTGGTCGAAGAAGCTGGATGATGCTCTTTGGGCATACAGAACAGCATTCAAAACACCACTTGGAATGTCCCCATATCAACTAGTGTATGGGAAAGCTTGTCACTTACCACTTGAGCTGGAACACAAGGCTCTCTGGGCTATCAAGATACTAAACTTTGACAGCATTGCTGCTAGTGCAAAGAGGATCTTGCAGCTGCAAGAGATGGAGGAATTCAGGTCACAAGCCTATGAAAATACCAAGATGTATAAAGAGAAGGCAAAGAGAAGACATGACCTGCATCTTGCACCCAAGAGTTTCGAAAAGGGGCAGCGAGTACTCCTTTACAATTCCAAATTGAGACTATTCCTAGGAAAACTCAAATCAAGGTGGTCCGAACCTTTTCTTGTTACAAAAGTTTCGCCTTATGGACACATCGAAATCATGGATGAAGGTTCTGAAAGTACTTTTACAGTGAATAGACAAAGACTCAAGCATTATCTGGGCAACATGGGGGAAAACCCCAGAGTAAATTACCATCTCAAGTAAAGGAGGAACCGTCGAGCTAGCGACGATAAAAGAGCGCTCTGTTGGGAGGCAACCCAACCTCAGGTAGTTTCCTTTTCATCTTTATTTCAATAAGGATCACAAGTTGTTTCCCCTGTATTGCGAGGAGCTAAGTTTGGTGTTCCACACAAAACAATTCAAAGAGTGAAAGTGTGATTCTAAGTTTGGTGTTCCACCAAAGACATTAATTAGAATTACACCCCGCTCCCAAAACACATTGTTAGCTCCAACCAATCAAGGGAAACCACTTAGATGTAGTTAGACTTTAGTAATAATTGTTTTGTTAACAACAAGATATGAGGTTCTCTGCATATATGCAATGTTTTGTACTGGGCAAGGAACTAAGTTTGGTGTTCACACACCAAATTAAGTTCAAAAGCAACAAGCATACATGCAAGCTAACTATGTCTCAAGTGCTTTGGGGACAAGCAACTTTCAATAACTTTGCAGGAATCTTATGAGGAAATGGTGCACCTTCACCCAAGGAAGTGAAGTAGCAAGGACTAGGATGATGACAAAGGGCAACTAGAAATCATCACCCGAAGGTTGCATTGTTACTTAATTCCATTATACTCAGAATTGTTGAAAATTGGAAGCCCGAATGCACTTTTGATTAATAGTTACTCGTAGTTGGAACTTTTTTTCAATTCTGTCTCTTAAGTTTCGTGTTGAAGAGGTCTATGCTTGCTGGTCTTTATGTCACTGCACCCTTACTTTGCTTACTTGTATGTTTGTCCCTTTAAATCAAATGAAAAGAGAATGAGTGTTTTTTTTAAAGACCAGAGAAGAGTTCATACTATGGAGTAAGTTCATGAGTTTATGGTATAGTCATAAGTTAGCTAAGTTGGTTCAACCATAAGGTGGGAGGACAACTATCTGTCCTGAATACTATGCTTGAGATACACCTCATGAGACTAGCTAAATAAGAAGATCCTAATAAGAAAAAGGGAAAGAACAATCAAAGTTGAGGAATAAAAGAAAAAGAGTAAACAATAAGGCTAGGCACCAATGGTTTTAATCTTGAGATATGTGTCTGTGGTGCTCCTGTGTGAGGGATCTACTTGGATGAATAAGCTCTTAGGGGTGCCTTATCACTTGGTAACTTGGGTTAACTAACTCGGGATTATCAGCTGAAAGTCCACTATCAAGAGTAACCCTCACTACAGAGCATTTAGTAACCCAAAGAGGTGCTGGACACCAAGGTCTCAAGAAAAGAAAATAAATAAACTATGTGCCTGTGGTGTGTATGTATGAGGGAGAGACTTGAGCAAGTAAGTCCTTAGGGGTGCTTCAACACCTAGCACCTTGAACCAACTAGTTCGGGAGTGTTGGCTGAAAGCTTATTTTAAAGAGTTGCCCCCCTTACAGAACACTTAACCTTAGAACACAAATAAGCCATGAAATAACAACAAAAGGATCAATAAATAAAAGTTTCATGGGATGCAATCACAGTGAGTATTCTAGGACATGATAAAGGTCTGAAAGCCAGGAATGAACCTAAGTTGCTATGCATGAAACCACCATAAAACCAGGGACATGACTTCCACAAGAATGACTCATTTCTCTTGGCATTCCATTCATCATTTTCTTGTTCCAGTACTTGCTTAGGGTTCCATTCCATTCATCATTCTCTTTTGGCCAGTTTCACTGACCTTTTCTTTACTGTTTTTAGGGTAGTTTCATGCATTTCCTTAGGAAATAAGCTAGTTTTGGGTAGATATTCACTTACATCTTGATTCAAGCATACATTGTGCACTTTACATGATTTCATGAGGATTTTGCATGAATTT
>NC_029789.2:89382718-89386539 GCF_000816755.2 Arachis ipaensis
CTCCCACGTTAACTTAGTTAACGTGGAAGTTAACGTGAAGAAGGGAGGTGACGCCAACGTTAGTGACACCCAACATTGTCAGTAACGTTGGAAGGAGCCCACACATGCCACCATGAGCCACATTAACTCCCACATTAACTTAGTTAACGTGGAAGCTAATGTGGATAAGGGAATGTTGAGCCAACGTTAGTGACACTCAACTTTGTCACTAACGTTGGAGATGGCTAGCATGGCCACGTTAGAAACCACGTTAACCTAGTTAACGTGGACTATAACGTGGGAGCTAAGGGGCACATTGGAACGTTAGTGACAATGTTAAGTGTCACTAACGTTCTCGAAGGTTGGCAAGCCTACGTTAAAAGAGCCACGTTAACTAAGTTAACGTGGACTCTAACGTAGGGGAGGAGGAGGCTTCTCAACGTTATTGGGAAAGTTGAGTCCTAATAACGTGCGCGAAGGACAAAGAGGCAACGTTAGTGGCAACGTTTGTGCCACTAACGTTGAGGTTAACGTAGCTCTTACTTGGGTAAGGAACGTTAGTGAAAAAGTTGAATGTCACTAACGTTCTTGAACCCATATTTTCACTGAACGTTAACACCACTAACGTCCTGAGCAAAAGTCTCTACCCACTTCACACTTTCTCTCTGCAAGTAAAGCCAAGCCCAATGAAGAAGATAACTGCTTCAAACTCAAGATCCAAAGGCCCAGACCCAAGACTTGAAGAACCAACTAGAAGAGTAGAAGAGTAGTATATATAGGAGTAGCTTTGAATTAATTAGGGAATTTGGAAATTATAGGAAGTTTGGAAATTATAGGGAGCCTCTGGCATAGAATTACTCTCTGTATTTTCTTTCTCTGCACTTCTAGTATCATCATGTATTCTCCATCTTGGTTTTCATTTTCCAGAGCTATGAACAACTAAACCCGTTTCATTGGGTTAGGGAGCTCTGTTGTAATTTGATGGATCAATACTAGTTTTCATTATTCTTCTTCTATCTTTTCTTTTGATTTTACTTGAAAGCTTTCGATCTTCATCTAATTAGGTAGTTATCTTGGAAAAGAAGCTATTCATACTTGGATCTCTTCTAAACCTTGAAAGAGGAATGAAGAGATCATGCTAGAAATGCTTTCTCATGCTGGACCAAATTGGGTTTGGATGGATATGTGACTATAATCCTCTCAACACTTGATTTGGGAAACGCATGTGGTATAATCAGTGACCATACTTCATCTCTTCTCATGAGCAATTGACCAAGGAATTGGCTATTGATCAAGATTTGAGAGATTGAATTACAAGAAATTGTAATTCAATCACTTAAGATTGCCAAGGAGATCAATGAGTGCATTGATTGAGGAAGAGATGAAAATGAAATTGATCCGGAGAATGCAATATCTCCTAAGCCCAATGAACTCCCCATTTCTGATCTTACCCATTCTCTTTAATTTCTGTTATTTACTTTTATGAGAAATTCCCCCATTCCCATTTACAATTTTGCAATTTACTTTCAGTCATTTACGTTCAGTTCTTTAATTCTAGCATTTACTTTTTCTGCCATTTACTTTCCCGCCATTTTATTTTCTGCAATTCTCAACTCAGATTCTGATTCGCTCAACTAGAACATTCCTCTAATTAAAGTTGCTTGATCAATCAATCCTTGTGGGATTCGACCTCACTCTATTGTGAGTTTTTACTTGACGACAAATTCGGTACACTTACCGAAGGAAATTTGTTATGAGACAAGTTTTCCGTGCATTAGACTCCAAGTCACTCTCGGCACCGTCTAGTGATTCGGTATGTTCCTCAGGAGAGGCCGAAGTACTAGCCGTATAGTCCAACCGCCGTCTAGCTTGCCGAGTGTGTAACAAAGTTCTTTCAATCTCAGGGTCAAACTCGGCCAAGCTAGAATTCGGTTGAGACCGAGTCATCAAACTTGGAAGTCATAGCACACATACAAAAGAAATCTAAACTATAGCTAAGTATTAAAAGAAAGTAAACTATCTATAATATTCACATATTCACATAACCAATATCAAGGCATATGTTGCAACCATTCCCCGGCAACGGCGCCAAAAATTTGATGGGCGAAATACCGTCGGTAAGGAATTTCACAAGATTTTCGCGTTGCAAGTGTAGCCCTCAACCGACAATTAATCCGCGAATCAAATTTTGAAGGAATTGGTTGTCACAAGTTCAACCCCAATAAAAATAACCGAAGTATTCAAACCTCGGGTCGTCTCACAAGGAATGGGCAAACATGTGCATCAACATTGGTTAGAATTCCGGGGTTGCAAGTCATGAGCAAGAAATTAAACTAAGAATCCTAACAAGCAAGTAATCTTGAAGTGCAAGAAACTAATTCAAGTGACTAAAGCAAGATGTGAGCAATTCCAAACTAATAAGATAACGTCCAATATAATTCTACTCTAAAACTAAATAAATAACTATAACTAAGACAAAGCAATTAGGATTTTTGGGTTTTCAAATATGAATAATAAAAGCAACTCTTGGCTAGACATAGAAATTGGGGTCACTATCCTTGTCTAATAACCATATCTTGACAATTGTGAGGAACCAAACTCATTAAGTTTACTTCTATACTTGAAGTATATTAAATGGTTTAGTCAACATCAACCCATAAGGTCCAACCTAGATACTAATTGACTTAGTAGTAGGCTAGTGTCAATGGTTATCAAATTGACCACTAAGGGTTCCTAAATCATCAAATCCATTAGACCCAATGACTCAAGTTTACCCAATTCCCTTAGCCTAGGCCAAGAGTAAAGAGAACTACTCCATAATCAAAGGAAACATTTCATCAAACACATGGTAAGAATTACTAAAAAAATATATTCAAATTGCAACTAAATTGAAATAACAAATACCCACTAACAATTATCAATATACAATCACTCAAACAACACAATTAATCATGAAAATCACCAATGTAACATTAACAATTCAAGATTCACAAGATTCATGGAATGGGTATAAATTGACAATTGACAAGAAAACATAAAACTAACACAAGATCTAAACAAAATTATGCTAAGGAATTCAAATTAAGCAATCAAAACTAGTAATCAACAAGATCCAATTCAGAATTCAACAAGAAAAGATCAAATCAAACTAGATCTAGAGAGGAACAAGGTTTTCTCTCTCTAGAAGAACAAGAACCAAAAATTAGCTAAAAATTGTGTCTAAGAGTGAATGAATGATCCCCCCTTTCTCCCTAGCATCCTTGGGTCTTTTCCATGCAGAACCAACTTGAATTTGGGCCTCTTCAGCCTCAGAAATCGCCAGGCACGATTTTCTTTAATGAGGTCACGTGCAGCTTGTCGCGCGTACGCGCCATGCGTGCGTGCGCGCCGATTGATTTTGCGATCCATGCATGCGCGCCATGTACGCGTGCGCACCGGTGTGGATTTCTCTAATCCGCGCGGATACGCCGATCTTCGCGCGCCGCTTCCAGCTTTCGACATCCACGCGTGCGCGCCCATGCTGAAATTCCCAAAATCCAAATCTTCATGTTCCTTCCTCTTGTGCATGCTTTCTTCTCTCTTCTAGGCCATTCTTGTCCCATAAATTCTGAAATCACTCAACAAACACGTCACAGCATCGAATGGTAATAAAAGATGATCAAAATATAGCAATTCTAAGGCAAAAGAAGCATGTTTTCCATGATGAACCAATATAGGAAGAGAACACAAAATCATGCAATTCTTATGAATAAGTGTGAAATATTGACAAAACCCCCCAAATTCTACACAATATAAACCACAAAATTGGAATTTATCAGTTTACTTACACCATATTTCTCAGT
>NC_029789.2:89386944-89402456 GCF_000816755.2 Arachis ipaensis
ATGCCCGATACTCTCCATTATTAGAAAGATTTTCATACTATTGTCACTTACACTATCGGTATTTTGATGTAATGGAAGATTGATTAAATCATTTTTTCTTGAAGGCGAGGTCAGACTTTACCGGATATCTATTTTGGCTATGAATTTCATATGGGTTAATTCTTGATTTTGAAATGGCATATCAACTTTTTTTTTAGTCTCAACTATATCTCTTGACTTGTATTTAATCACAATCCTCCAATTTAATTGTGACATTTCTAGGATACAGCATGTAATAGACTTGGCATGCATTTTGGGGCAGAATAAATGAATTATATCTATCATATCTTCTACGGTGATTAATTTCAATGATTTTGTAATTCTTTTATGTGCTTGTGTCATAAGGATGTGTCGGATCATGCTATTCACAACAAAGCAAGACTACAAATTTGATCAATTCACGTTGACTAGCATCATCTTTAAAACAAGTTCCGGTGTTGTTCATTGTCCTTCCTCGAACATATTCAGGTTACGAAATTTCAATCCTACACACTACTTGTTCATACCCTGGGTCAAACCGTTCGATCCGAGATGTTTAGCGACAAGGCGACCGACCTATTCAGGTCAGACTATCCGACCTCTTCTCAAAGAGCTCAGCCAAATTACCAGGAAAGCCCAATAAAGGTCCTAAATAGAGGAACACGACCCAAATCCAAAGGCAGCCCGAGCCTGTAGAGATAAGGGCGGTTCCCTTGAAGATAAGATGACCTCACTCAAAGATAAGATAAGATAAGATAAGATAACTAACTTATCTTATCTAAAAGGTCACTCCACACCATTATAAATACACTGGAGCACCCAGGTATAACTTATACTCTGATTCTACAAAAAACCTGCTTAATACCCTTGCTAACTTAAGCATCGGAGTCCCTTGCAGGTACCACCATCCTACGGTGACAAAGGATCAATAGCATAACCAGTCCAACAAGTCGGATACCACAGCTCCGGCCGTCATTCACCAGCCGGACACATCAGCTCCAACCAAGTACAGAAGATCTCGTCTAAGATCGACCTATAGTTTCAGGTAACCCTCGGAATATTGATGCCGTTACCGGGGAATCTGGAAGTCATCCCACCACCATGACGACGACCACGATTCGGATCTAGAAGATAGAACACCGCACAAGAACGCGGACACTACATCAAAAGATACTCCTCAACCTAACAAAAACAACGATTCACCAAATGTGGGAGCCGTGGAGGCACTTCAAGATCGTTTAAAGTAACTCGAAAAATAGGTGGAGCATCAACGAAAAGCTGAGAGAGACCTATGAAGGGAAGTTAGGCGACGCCGCGAGTTAGAGGACAAGCTCCTAAAACTCGAAGCAGATCTCAAGACCAAGACTACTCGATCTGGTCACGCAGACGACTCCCGTAAGGACCAAGACCCATTCACTAAAGAGATCATGAGGACCAAAATCCCAAAGGACTTCAAACTTCCCGACATGACTTTATACGATGGCACAGCAGATCCCGACCATCATCTCAGTAACTTCAGAAGTAGAATGTACCTCACCGACGCCTCAGATGCAGTTCACTGCAAAGCCTTCCCGACCACTTTAACAAAGACAGCAATTAGATGGTTCGACAATCTATCCCTAGGTCCATCTCAAGCTTCGACGACTTAGCCAAGAATTTTCTGGCCAGATTCTCCATCCAAAAAGACAAAGCTAAGCACGCCCCTAGTCTATTAGGAATCAAGCAAAGAGATCGAGAAAGTCTCCGTAGCTACATGGAAAGATTCAACAAAACATGTCTAGACATACAAAGCCTACCAACAGAGGCCGCCATTATGGGTCTCATCAATGGCTTGTGAGAGGGACCTTTTAGCCAATCTATATCAAAAAAACATCCCACATCTCTGAACGAAGTGCAAGAACGAGCAAAGAAATACATCAACATGGAGAAAAACTCTCGACTGGGAGAGACCTCAAAATCCGGATTCTCCTACTCCTCCCGAGATAAGGATAAAGAGTCCAAAAAGAAAGAAGACCAACATGGGAAAAAAATAAAAAAATACCACAATTACACCCCTCTTCGGATGTCCCTTGTGGATGTCTACAGAGAAGTTTGTCATACTAAAAAAATACCCCCAGCTCAACCGCTCAAAAGCAAAAAAGGGGGAGGAAATCGGACTGAATATTGTGAAAATCATCGAATCCGTGGACATTCCACCAACGAATTCTTTGACTTAAAAAATGTCATAGAAAAACTGGTAAGAGAAGGGAAATTAGATCGGTACCTTGCCGACCGAGTCGATAAGCAAAGAAAAAGAAGAAGGGACGAAGATGTCGGACGAACTGAGCGATCACCTCGTACACCAGAGAGACACGTACACATGATACACGGAGGATTTGCGGGAGGAGGAATCTCCAAATCATCCTGTAAAAGATATCTTAAAGAAGTATATCATGTCAAGGGAAAAGAGGAAGCACCTGACATCCCCACAATCACTTTTACCAAAGAGGACGCATTCGGCATCATCTCAGGACACGACGATCCCATGGTCATCACTATTATACTGGCAAACGCAAATCTCCACCGCACACTGGTAGACCAAGGAAGCTCCACCGATATCTTGTTCAAAACTGCCTTCGACAAACTCAGCCTGAAAGAAAAAGAACTCAGAGCATATCTGAATAGCCTGTTTGGACTGGGAGACACTCCAGTTCAGCCACTTGGATACATCTCACTATACACGACCTTCGGAAAAGGAAACCAGTCGAGAACACTCAAGATAGACTACATCGTGGTCGACGTGAGTTCAGCCTACAATGCCTTAATAGGTCGGACAACCTTAAATCAACTCGGTGCAGTAGTCTCGACTCCACATCTATGCATGAAGTTCCCAACTACAGAAGGGATAGCTACAATAAAAGCAAACCAGAAGATAGCGCGCTGCTGTTACAACGAAAGTCTAAACCTCAGAGGCAGAGGAGAAGAATTTCACACCATCGAACTCGATGGAATTTAGAGGCAGGAAGAACTCCGCCCACAACCCGAAGGCGAAGTAGAAAAGTCCAGATCGGAGATATCCCGGACAAAACAACCAATAACGGTACAATCCTAAAAGGAGATACAAAAGAATCACTCGTACAGTTCTTACGAGATAACGTCGACCTCTTTGCATGGAAGGCTGCAGACATGCCAGGCATAGACCCCAAGTTAATGTGTCACAAGCTAGCAGTCTACCCAGGATCTCGGCCAGTACAACAGAGACGTAGAAAGCTCAGACCAGAATGATCCCAAGCTATGGAAGAGCAGGTACAAGCTCTACTGGAGGCAGGATTCATAAGAGAAGTCAAGTACCCACTATGGTTAGCTAACGTCGTCTTGGTGAAAAAATCAAATGGAAAGTGGCGAATGTGCACCGACTACACTGATCTCAACAAAGCCTGCCCAAAAAATCCTTATCCACTCCCAAGTATCGACGCTCTGGTAGATGCATCCTCCGGATATAAATACCTCTCGTTTATGGTTGCATATTCGGGATACAATCAAATCCCGATGTACCCACCCGACCAAGAAAAAACTTTATTCTTAACCTCAAAAGCAAATTACTGCTACATCGTCATGCCTTTTTGATACGCGAAAAACTTGTCTCGTAACAAATTTCCTTCGGCAAGTGTACCGAATTCGTCGTCAAGTAAAAACTCACAATAGAGTGAGGTCGAATCCCACAGAGATTGATTGATCAAGCAACTTTAATTAGAGGAAGGTTCTAGTTGAGCGAACCAGAATTTGAGTTGAGAATTGCAGAAAATTAAATGGCGTGAAAGTAAATAGCAGAAACAGTAAATACTAAAATTAAATAGCTGAATGTAAATGGCGGAAAGTAAATTGCAGAATCTTAAATGGGAATGGGGTAATTGCTCATAAAAGTAAATGACAGAAATTAAAGAGAATACGTAAGATCAGAAATGGGGAGTTCATTGGGCTCAGGAGATGTTGCATTCTCCGTATCAAGTTCATTTTCATCTCTTCCTCAATCAATGCATTCATTGATCTCCTTGGCAATCTTAAGTGATCGAATTACAATTCCTTGTAATTCAATCTCTCAAACCTTGATCAATAGCCAATTCATTGGTCAATTGCTCATGAGAAGAGATGAAGTATGGTCATTGATTATACCACATGCATTTCCCAAATCAAGTGTTGGAAGGATTATAATCACATATCCATCCAAACCCAATTTGGTCCAGCATGAGAAAGCATTTCTAGTATGATCCCTTCATTCCTCTTTCAAGGTTCAGAAGAGATCCAAGTATGAATAACTTCTTTTCCAAGATAACTACCCAATTAGATGAAGATCGAAAGCTTTCTAGTAAAATCAAGAGAAAAGATAGAAGAAGGAGAATGAAAAATAAAATTGATCCATCAAATTACAACAGAGCTCCCTATCCCAATGAAAAGGGTTTAGTTGTTCATAGCTCTGGAAAATGAAAATAAAGATGGAGAATACATCATGAAAGTAAAACTAGAAGTGCAGAAAAAGTAAAATACAGAGAGTAGTTCTATGCCCAAAGGCTCCCTAAAGTTTCCAGCTCCTCCTCTAATTCAAAGCTACCCCTATATATACTACTCTTCTGATCTTCTAGTTGGCTATTCAAGTCTTGGGTATGGGCCTTTGGATCCTGAGTTTGAAGCAGTTATCTTCTTCATTGGGCTTAGCTTTGCTTGCAGAGAGAAAGTGTGAAGTAGGCAGGGACTTTTAGCTCAGGACGTTAGTGGTGTTAACGTTAAGTGAAAGTGTGGGTTCGAGAACGTTAGTGACAATTACCTTTTTCACTAACGTTGTTCACCCAAGTATGAGTCACGTTAACCTCAACGTTAGTGGCACAAACGTTACCACTAACGTTGCCTCTTGGTCCTTCGCACATGTTATTGGGACTTACCTTTCCCAATAACGTTGATAAGCCTCTCCCTTCCCTACGTTAGAGTCCACGTTAACTTAGTTAACGTGGCTCTTAATGTAAGCTTGCCAATCCTTCGAGAACGTTAGTGACACTTACCTTTGTCACTAACGTTTCAATGTGCCCATCTTTCTCACGTTAGAGTCCATGTTAACTAAGTTAACATGGCTTCTAACGTAGTCATGCTAGCCATCTCCAACGTTAGTGACAAAGGTGAGTGTCACTAACGTTGGCTCATCATCTCTTCATCCACGTTAGCTTCCATGTTAACTAAGTTAACGTGGGAGTTAACGTTGCTCATGGTGGCTCTTGGTGGTTCACCCCAACGTTAGTGACAAAGGTAAGTGTCACTAAAGCTGGCGACCCATTGCTCTCTCCACGTTAACTAAGTTAACGTGGCTTATGGAAGCTTGGCCAACGTTAGTGACAAAGGTGAATGTCACTAATGTTGGCTTCCCTTTTTCTTCTTAACGTTTGAAGCCACCTTAACTAAGTTAACGTGGCAACTAACGTGGCCAATTATGAGCTTGGTCCAACGTTAGTGACAAAGGGAAGTGTCACTAACGTTGGCCTTATTGTCTTCTTCCACGTTAGAGTTCACGTTAACTAAGTTAACGTGACTCTTAACGTGGGCTATGATGGCTTCGAGGGCGTTATTGGCGATTACTTTTCTCATTAACTTTGCAAGTTAGCTCCCATTCCACGTTAGAGGTCACGTTAGTTAGATTAACGTGGCTGCTAACGTAGTTCTTCCTTGCTTCTTTTGTCCTGAAATCAAGCAATAAAGTGCATCAAAGTTCTAATCCAAGTCATGGGAAATGCAACATCCAATTTGTCATTAAATTCATGCAAAATCCTCATGAAATCATGTAAAGTGCACAATGTATGCTTGAATCAAGGTGTAAGTTAATATCTACCCAAGACTAGCTTATTTTATAAGAAAATGCATGAAACTACCCTAAAAACAGTAAAGAAAAGGTCAGTGAAACTGGCCAAAATGCCCTGGCATCACAACACCAAACTTAAATCTTGCTTGTCCCTAAGCAAGTAATGGAACAAGAGAATGATGAATGAAATGCCAAGAGAAATGAGTCATTCTTGTGGAAGTCATGTTTCTGGTTTTATGGTGGTTTCATGCCTAGCAACTTAGGTTCATTCCGTCACTGGCTTTCAGACCTTTATCATGTCCTAGAATACTCACTGTGATTGCATCCCATGAGACTTTTATTCATTGATCCTTTTGTTGTCATTTCAGGGTTTATTTGTGTTCTTAGGCTAAGTGCTCTGTAAGGGGGCAACTCTTTAAAATAAGCTTTCAGCCAACACTCTTGAACCAGTTGGTTCAAGGTGCTAGGTGTTGAAGTACCCCTAAGGACTTACTTCCTCAAGTCTCTCAGTTGTCTTCCCACCTTGTGGTTGAACCAACTTAGCTAACTTATGACCACACCACAAACTCAGGAACTTACTCCATAGTATGAACTCCACTCTGGTCTTTTAATAAACACTCATTCTCTTTTCATTTGATTCAAAAGAACAAGCATACAAGTAAGCAAAGTAAGGATGCAGTGACATAAAGACTAGCAAGCATAGACCTATTCAACAAAAAACTTAAAAAACAGAATTTAAAAAGGTTCAAACTATCATGGAAGCATGTTCTATTTCATACAAGATCTTCCTTATTTAAAGCATAGAAAAAGATGGACCAAAGAAGGAACTCCACCACCTTTTACTCATGTGGATGCCCATGCTCCCCTTCTTGCTTGTCCTCTTTGTGTCCCTCTTGCGTGCTCGTACTCCCACTCCCTTTAAAAATTAAAATAAGAAAAATTAATATCATAAAAAAATTTAAACTTTACGGCTAGAATAACAAAAGAAAAGAAGTAGATTGTTTATTCATGAACACCAACTAACTAACTAACTGTGTATCCTTATATGCACATTGGTGGCACCTTGGGTGACACCAAACTTAATTTGTAGCACTGTGATGGAAAAGTTTTGTTCAAAGCTCCAAGACTAGCATGCTCTAAGTTGCATTCATGCTTTCTTGGCATGCTTTGAACACCAAACTTGTTCTTCACTATATACTGCATAATAAGGATTTCACCAGGTGTTTGTCAAGTTTGGGTTGGAATTCATAAAAATTGACTTATTAACTATTTTCTAAAAGCATATAAAACATGGGTTGCCTCCCATGAAGCGCTTCTTTAGCGTCACTAGCTTGACGTTTCGCCTTCATCAGGGAGGTCGATAATGCTTCAAGTCTTCTCCTCTGGAAGTAGACCTATATCCAGTAGTTGTATCAATGATCTCTACATGTTCCAAGGAAAGAACTCTGTTGATAGCGAAGACCTTAGGTAGCTGAGATGGTACAGTGGGGAGATCAGGAGGGATATCTGGGAAGTAAGCTGAGATCACTTTATCCCCTGGAGAGAAGTCTTCTGTAGGGATCTTCTTGTTCCTCCACCTCCTTGGTACCTTCTTCTTTGTTCCTTGTGATGTTATCTTACTCTTCGTGGCCTCTTCTTCTAAAGGAATTTTGATGTTGTCTTCATGGTACACGAAATTCTGATCTCAGGCAACGGCGCCAAAAACTCTGTACGCACGTCTTAGTAAATTGTTTTTCATTCACAACTTCGATACAACTAACCAGCAAGTGCACTGGGTCGTCCAAGTAATAAAACCTTACGTGAGTAAGGGTCGATCCCACGGAGATTATTGCTATGAAGCAAGCTATGGTCATCTTGTAGATCTCAGTCAGGCGGATAATAATTAATTATGGAGTTTTCGAAATTTAATAATAAATAAACAGAGAATAATGATAGAAATACTTATGTATATCATTGGTGAGAATTTCAGATAAGTGTATGGAGATGTGTTCGTTCCTCTGAACTTCTGCTTTCCTGCTGTCTTCATCCAATCAATCTTACTCCTTTCCATAGCTGGCTTTATGTAAGGACATCACCATTGTCAATGGCTACTTTTCATCCTCTCTGGAAAATGGTCCGATGCGCTATCACTGCATGGCTAATCGTCTGGAGGCATCACCGTGGTCAATGGCTATATCCTATCCTCTTGTGAAAATGGTCCAAATGCTCTGTCACAGCACGGCTAATCATCTGAGGTTCTCGATCATACTGGAATAGGATTCACCCTCCTTTTGCGTCTGTCACTACGCCCAGCACTCGCGAGTTTGAAGTTCGTCACAGTCGTTCAATCCCAGAGTCCTACTTGGAATACCACAGACAAGGTTTAGACTTTCCGGACTCTCATGAATGCTGCCATCAATCTAGCTTATACCACGAAGATTCTGATTAAGAGATCCAAGAGATACTCATTCAATCTAAGGTAGAACGAAAGTGGTTGTCAGGCACGCGTTCATAGGGAATGATGATGATTGTCACATTCATCACATTCATGTTGAAGTGCGAATGAATATCTTAGAAGCGGAATAAGTTGAATTGAATAATAAAATAGTAGTACTTTGCATTAATTCATGAGGAACAGCAGAGCTCCACACCTTAATCTATGGAGTGCAGAAACTCTACCGTTGAAAAATACATAAGTGAATACAGGGTAAGCATGCCCGAGTGGCCAGCCTCCCATGGAGGTCTAGAGATCTAAAAATGATCAAAAGATGTCTAATACAATAGTAAAAAGTTCTATTTATAATAAACTAGCTACTAGGGTTTACAGAAGTAAGTAATTGATGAATAAATCCACTTTCGGAGCCCACTTGGTGTGTGCTTGGGCTGAGCTTTAGCTTTCCACGTGCAAAGGCTTCTTTTGGAGTTGAACGCCAGTTTGTAACGTATTTCTGGTGTTCAACTCTGGTTTGTGACGTGTTTCTGGTGTTTAACTCCAGACAGCAGCGTAGAACTGGCGTTCAATGCCCTTTTGCGTCCTCTAAACACGGCCAAAGTATGAACTATTATATATTTCTGGAAAGCCCTGGATGTCTACTTTCCAACGCAATTGGAAGCGCGCCATTTTGAGTTTTATAGCTCCAGAAAATCGTGAAGGGAGGTCAGAATCCAACAGCATCAGCAGTCCTTCTTCAACCTCTGAATCTGATTTTTGCTCAAGTCCCTCAATTTCAGCCAGAAAATACCTGAAATCACAGGAAAACACACAATCTCATAGTAAAGTCCAGAATTGTGAATTTAACATAAAAACTAATAAAAACATCCCTAAAAGTAACTAGATTCTACTAATAAATGCCACAGACACATAATTGGGTGGACCTTTTCAGATTGTGACTCAGCTTTGCTAAAGTCCCCAATTAGAGGTGTCCAGTGTTCTTAAGCACACTCTTCTTTTGCTTTGGACCTTGACTTTAACTGCTCAGTCTCAAGTTTTCACTTGACACCTTCACGCCACAAGCACATGGTTAGGGACAGCTTGGTTTAACCGCTTAGGCCAGGATTTTATTCCTTTAGGCCCTCCTACCCACTGATGCTCAAAGCCTTGGGATCCTTTTTATTACCCTTGCTTTTTGGTTTTAAGGGTTATTGGCTTTTTGCTCTTGCCTCTTGGTTTTAAGAGCTTTTGGCTTTTTCTGCTTGCTTTTTCTTTCTTCCTATTTTTTTTTCACTATTTTTTTCTGCAAGCTTTGTTCTTTGCTGCTTTTTCTTGCTTCAAGAATCATTTTTATGATTTTTCAGATTATCAAATAACATGTCTCCTTGTCATCATTCTTTCACGAGCCAACATATTTAACATTCTTAAACAACAACTTCAAAAGACACATGCACTGTTCAAGCATTCATTCAGAAAACAAGAAGCATTGTCACCACATCAATATAATTAAACTAAGTTCAAGGATAAATTTGAAACTCATGTACTTCTTGTTCTTTTGAATTAAAAACATTTTTCATTTAATAGAGGTGATGGATTCATAGGATATTCATAACTTTAAGACAAAGTTACTAACTACTAATGATCATGTAATAAGACACAAACATAGATAAGTACTTAACATAGAGAAAACAAAAAACAGAGAATGTAAGAACAAGGAATGAGTCCACCTTAGTGATGGTGGCGTTTCCTTCTTGAGGAACCAATGATGTCCTTGAGCTCTTCTATGTCTCTTCGTTGTCTTTGTTGCTCCTCCCTCATTGCCTTTTGATCTTCTCTAATTTCATGAAGGATGATGGAGTGCTCTTGATGTTCCACCCTTAGTTGTCCCATGTTGGAACTTAATTCTCCTAGGGAGGTGTTGATTTGCTCCCAAAAATTCTGTGGAGGAAAGTGCATCCCTTGAGGTATCTCAGGGGTTTCTTGATGATGAGCTTCTTCATGTGCTTCTTGAGCTCCATGAATAGGCTCTCTTGTTTGCTCCATCCTTTTCTTAGTGATGGGCTTGTGAGATGAATCTTTCCATCTCCTATGGCTCAGAGGTGGAAGCAATTGCCTTCCCTTTTCTCTTTCTTGAGATTTCTCTGGCCTTAGGTGTCATTAATGGTAATGGAAAAACAAAAAGCTTATGCTTTTACCACACCAAACTTAGAATATTGCTCGCCCTCGAGCAAGAGAAGAAAGAATAGATGAAGAAGAAGAAGATATGGAGGAGATGGAGGGATGTGTGTATTTGGCCATATGGGTGAGATTGGAAGAGATTTTGAATTTTGAAGGTAGGTAGGGTGTATGGATGTGAGTGGTAAATGGAAAACAGAAGGGATGACCATGAATGAAGAGAGAGAGGGTGAGGTAGGTGGGGATCCTGTGAAGTCCACAGATGCTAAGATGATCCTGTAGTAGAGTTTGGATATGGGAGTTCAACACCAAACTTAGAGTTTGGTTGTGGCCTCCCAACGCCAAACTTAGAGTTTGACTTTGGGGGCTCTGGTTGACTCTGTTTTGAGAGAAGCTTACTGTGCCTCTTTTCCATGTTTACAGAAGGATGTCCTTGAGTTTTAAACTCAAGGTAGTCCTCATTCAATTGAAGGACTAATTCGCCTCTGTCAACATCAATCACAGCTCTTGCTGTGGCTAGGAAGGGTCTTCCAAGGATGATGGATTCACCCTCATCCTTCCCAGTATCTAGGACTATGAAATCAGCAGGGATGTAAAGCCCTTCAACCTTTACTAACACGTCCTCTACTTGTCCATAAGCCTATTTTCTTGAACTGTCTGCTATCTCTAATGAGATTTTAGTAGCTTGCACCCCAAAGATTCCCAGTTTCTCTATTACAGAGAGGGGCATGAGGTTTATCCCTGAACCAAGGTCACACAGAGCCTTTTCAAAGATCATGGTGCCTATGGTACAAGGTATTAAGAACTTTCCAGGATCCTGTTTCTTCTGAGGTATTGTCAATTGATCCAGATCACTCAGTTCATTGGTGAACAAGGGAGGTTCATCTTCCCAAGTCTCAATACCAAATAATTTGGCATCCAGCTTCATGATTGCACCAAGGTACTTGGTAACTTGCTCCTTAGTAACATCCTCATTCTCTTCAGAAGAGGAATACTCATCAGAGCTCATGAATGGCATAAGGAGGTTTAATGGAATCTCTATGGTCTCTAGTTGAGCCTCAGATTCCTTTGGTTCCTCAAAGGGAAACTCCTTATTGATCACTGGACGTCCCAGGAGGTCTTCCTCCTTGGGATTCACGTCCTCCTCCTCTTTTGTGGCTTCGGCCATGATGGTCATTTCAATGATGGCCTTGCACTCTCCTTTTGGATTTTCTTCTGTATTGCTTGGGAGAGTACTAGGAGGGATTTCAGTGACTCTTTTACTCAGCTGGCCCACTTGTGCTTCCAAATTTCTAATGGAGGACCTTGTTTCATTCATGAAACTCACAGTGGCCTTAGATAGATCAGAGAATAAGTTTGCTAAATTAGAAGTATTTTGTTCAGAGTTCTCTGTCTGTTGCTGAGTGGATGATGGAAAAGGCTTGCTATTGCTAAACCTGTTTCTTCCACCATTATTAAAGCCTTGTTGAGGCTTTTGTTGATCCTTCCATGAGAGATTTGGGTGATTTCTCCATGAGGGATTATAGGTGTTTCCATATGGTTCACCCATGTAATTTACTTCTGCTATTGCAGGGTTCTCAGGATCATAGGCCTCTTCTTCAGAAGGTGCCTCTTGAGTACTGTTGGATGCAGCTTGCATTCCATTCAGACTCTGAGAAATCATATTGACTTGCTAAGTCAATATTTTGTTCTGAGCCAATATGTCATGACATCTTAGATAACTCAGACAGACCATCATAGAATATATCCAGGATGGTCCATTCTGAAAGCATGTCAGAAGGACACTTTTTGGTCAGTTGCTTGTATCTCTCCCAAGCTTCATAGAGGGATTCACCTTCTTTCTGTCTGAAGGTTTGAACATCCACTCTAAGCTTGCTCAGCTTTTGAGGAGGAAAGAACTTGGCTAAGAAAGTCGTGACCAGCTTATCCCAAGAGTTCAGGCTATCTTTGGGTTGAGAGTCCAACCATACTCTAGCTCTGTCTCTTACAGCAAAAGGGAAAGCATGAGCCTGTAGACTTCAGGATCTACTCCATTAGTCTTAACAGTATCACAGATCTGCAAAAATTCAGTTAAGAACTGAAAAGGATCTTCAGATAGAAGTCCATGGAACTTGCAGTTCTGCTGCATCAGAGAAACTAATTGAGGTTTCAGCTCAAAATTGTTTTCTCCAATGGTGGGGATGGAGATGCTTCTTCTATGTAAATTGGAATTAGGTGCAGTAAAGTCACCAAGCATTCTCCTTGCATTATTATTATTTTCGGCTGCCATCTCCTCTTCCTATTCGAAAATTTTTGAAAGGTGCTTGCTGGGTTGTTGTAATTTAGCTTCTCTTAGTTTCCTCTTCAGAGTCCTTTCAGGTTCTGGATCTGCTTCAACAAGAATATTCTTGTCCTTGCTCCTGCTCATATGAAAAAGAGGGAACAGAAAAATAATAATAATAGGGATCTTTTTTACCACAGGTATAGAGGTTCCCCTGTGTGAGTAGAAGAAGAAAAGAATGTAATGTAAAGAAAGAAACACAAGGGTGAGGAGAGCAGAGATGTGAGATGAAGAGAAGTGTTAGTAGATGAATAAATAAATAGAAGGAGATGAGAGAGAAAGAGAATTTTCGAAAATAATTTTTGAAAAAGAGTTAGTGATTTTCGAAAATAGTTTTTGAAAAAGGTTAGTAATTTTCGAAAATTAAAATCAAAAATTAAAATAATTAATTAATTAAAAAGAAATTTTGAAAAAGAGGGAAAATATTTTCAAAAATTAGAGAGAGAGAGTTAGTTAGGTAGTTTTGAAAAAGATAAGAAACAAACAAAAAGTTAGTTAGTTAGTTGAAACAAATTTGAAAATCAATTTTTATAAAGATAAGAAGATAAGAAGTTAGAAAAGATATTTTAAAATCAAATTTTTGAAAAAGATATTATTTTGAAAAAGATAAGATAATAAGATATTTTTGAAAAGATATGATTGAAATTAGTTTTGAAAAAGATTTGATTTTTAAAATCATAATTAATGACTTGATTCACAAGAAATCGCCAGATATGATTCTAGAACTTAAAGTTTGAATCTTTCTTAACAAGTAAGTAACAAACTTGAAATCTTTGAATCAAAACATTAATTGATGATGTTATTTTCGAAAATTATGTGATAAAGATAAGAAAAATGAAAAAGATTTGATTTTTGAAAAAGATTTTGAAAAAGATAAGATTTTTAAATTGAAAATTTGATTTGACTCATAAAAACAACTAGATTTTAAAAATTTTTGAAAAAGTCAATTCTAATTTTCGAAATTTTGAGAGAGAAAAGGGGGAAGATATTTTTTTTATTTTTGAATTTTTAATGATGAGAGAGAAAAACATGAAAATGATGCAATGCATGAAAATTTTGGATCAAAACAATGAATGCATGCAAGAATGCTATGAATGTCAAGATGAACACCAAGAACACTATGAAGATCATGATGAACATCAAGAACATATTTTTGAAAAATTTTTAATGCAAAGAAAACATGCAAGACACCAAACATAGAAATTTTTTATGTTCAGACACTATGAATGCAAAAATACATATGAAAAACAAGAAAAGACACAAAACAAGAAAATATGAAGATCAAACAAGAAGATTTACCAAGAACAACTTGAAGATCATGAAGAACACTATGAATGCATGAATGCATGAGTTTTCGAAAAATGCAGAGAATTTTTAGAAAAAATGCAATTAACACCAAACTTGAAATTGACTCAAGACTCAAACAAGAAACACAAAATGTTTTTGATTTTTATGATTTTATAAATTTTTTTTTGTATTTTTCGGAAATTATTTGTAAAAGAAAAATAAGGATTCCAAAATTTTTAATATGAATTCCAGGAATCTTGCACTCTTAGTCTAAAGCTCCAATCTGAGGGTTAGACATGGCTTAATAGCCAGTCAAGCTTTAGCATGTAAATCTTTTGGATCAGGAACAGCAGTAGGTGGATTAGCAACAACTAGCTTGCTCTTGATAATGTTGGGTTGGAAGCCCTAGTCCAAATGAATTTAAACATGGCTTTACAGCCAGTCAGGCTTCAACATGCTTCATGAAACACTAGAATTCATTCTTAAAAAATTTTAGAATAATTTTCGAAAACAGATGAGAAATTTTTGAAAGATTTTTGAAATTTTTTTTTTTTGAAAAATTTTTGAAAATAAAACAAAAAGAAAATTACCTAATCTGAGCAACAAGATGAACCGTCAGTTGTCCAAACTCGAACAATCCCCAGCAACGGCGCCAAAAACTTGGTGCACGAAATTGTGATCTCAGGCAACGGCGCCAAAAACTCTGTACGCACGTCTTAGTAAATTGTTTTTCATTCACAACTTCGATACAACTAACCAGCAAGTGCACTGGGTCATCCAAGTAATAAAACCTTACGTGAGTAAGGGTCGATCCCACGGAGATTGTTGGTATGAAGCAAGCTATGGTCATCTTGTAGATCTCAGTCAGGCGGATAATAATTAATTATGGAGTTTTCAAAATTTAATAATAAATAAACAGAGAATAAAGATAGAAATACTTATGTATATCATTGATGAGAATTTCAGATAAGTGTATGGAGATGCGTTCGTTCCTCTGAACTTCTGCTTTCCTGCTGTCTTCATCCAATCAATCTTACTCCTTTCCATGGCTGGCTTTATGTAAGGACATCACCATTGTCAATGGCTACTTTTCATCCTCTCTGGAAAATGGTCCGATGCGCTGTCACTGCATGGCTAATCGTCTGGAGGCATCACCGTGGTCAATGGCTGCATCCTATCCTCTTGTGAAAATGGTCCAAATGCTCTGTCACAGCACGGCTAATCATCTGAGGTTCTCGATCATATTGGAATAGGATTCACCCTCCTTTTGCATCTGTCACTACGCCCAGCACTCGCGATTTTGAAGTTCGTCACAGTCGTTCAATCCCAGAGTCCTACTCGGAATACCACAGACAAGGTTTAGACTTTCTGGACTCTCATGAATGCTGCCATCAATCTAGCTTATACCACGAAGATTCTGATTAAGAGATCCAAGAGATACTCACTCAATCTAAGGTAGAACGGAAGTGGTTGTCAGGCAC
>NC_029789.2:89402547-89439761 GCF_000816755.2 Arachis ipaensis
CAGAAGTAAGTAATTGATGCATAAATCCACTTCCGGGGCCCACTTGGTGTGTGCTTGGGCTGAGCTTTAGCTTTCCACGTGAAAAGGCTTCTTTTGGAGTTGAACGCCAGTTTGTAACGTATTTCTGGCGTTCAACTCTGGTTTGTGACGTGTTTCTGGTGTTTAACTCCAGACAGCAGCGTAGAACTGGCGTTCAACGCCCTTTTGCATCGTCGAAACTCGGCCAAAGTATGGACTATTATATATTGCTGGAAAGCCCTGGAGGTCTACTTTTCAACGCAATTTGAAACGTGCTATTTTGAGTTTTGTAGCTCCAGAAAATCTACTTTGAGTGCAGGGAGGTCAGAATCCAACAGCATCAGCAGTCCTTCTTCAACCTCTGAATCTGATTTTTGCTCAAGTCCCTCAATTTCAGCCGGAAATACCTGAAATCACAAAAAAATACACAAACTCATAGTAAAGTCTAGAAATGTGAATTTAACATAAAAACTAATAAAAGCATCCCTAAAAGTAACTAGATTCTACTAAAAACATACTAAAAACAATGCAAAAAAGCGTATAAATTATCCGCTCATCACTTCACATGCCTCTGGTGGTTTAGGTTCCTCCAGCTTTTCCTTGAGCTATGACAACTGCTTGTTTCCTTGTCCATCAACCAAGGGAATCTCCGGATGAGCTTGTTGTTCTTCAGTACTTATCTCTTCCTTCAGTATCTCACTGTGATCCTTCATTGGTTCCTTGTTCTCTTGATCTGTTCCTTGTGAGTGTTTGAAAATAGTGAAGGCGAGCTGTTCATCATGGATCCTCAAGATTAGCTCCCCTCGCTCCACATCTATGAGTGCTCTGGCTGTAGCTAGGAATGGTCTTCCCAATATGATTGGGTGAGTGTGACTCTCTTCCATGTCCAATATGACAAAGTCTGTTGGGAGGAAGTATTTCCCAACCTTTACCAACACATTTTCCACTACTCCTATTGCTTGTTTTTGAGTTTTGTCAGCCAGCCTGATGACTACATCTATGGGCATTATCTCATTGATCTGCAGCCTCTTCACAAGGGATAAGAGCATTAAGTTGATGCTTGCTCCCAAATCGTAGAGTGCTCTATCAAACATTGTTTCTCCTATGGCACAGGGTATGTGAAAACTCCCTGGGTCCTTTCTTTTTGTAGGCAACTCTGGTTGAATGAGGGCGCTGCACTCCTTGTTCATCACTATAGTTTGGCCTCCCTTGAGTGAGCTTTTCCTGGGAAGCAGTGCCTTCATATACTTGATGTATGCAGGCATTTGTTGGATGGTCTTGATGAATGGTATGTTTACATGCAGAGATGCGAACAAGTCAAGAAATCTTGAGTATATTCTCTTCTCGACAGCACCATTGAGTAGTTGGGGAAAGGGTGCATAGAGTTTCAGCAGCTCCTGTTGTGAGATTTTTGGTTCTTGGTGATCTTTTTCCTTCTTCTCTGCTGAGGTATCTCCAGGTTGTTCTGACGGCTTGCTTGGCTTGACCTCAGTCTCCTTATCACTTATAGTGACCATCTTGCAATCTTCCCATCTTACTTTCTTTGTTTCACCTCTCAGATTTTTCTCTGTGTCACTTGGGAAGCTATCAGTAGGTTTGGAAATCTTTTCAGATAAGTATCCCACTTGAAATTCCAGCCTCTTGATGGTGTCTCCCTGGTTCTTGATGCTAGCTCAGACCTCCTCTTTGAATACCTTGTTGTCTTGAATCTCTTTGCCTATGCCTTCAAGTAGATTCTCAATCCTTGAGAGTCTGTCATCAAATGATGGTGGATTGGGATTAGAGGTGGAAGGATGAGGAGTGTTATTTTGGTTTTGATATGGATGTGGAGAGGTGTTGTTATGGTGGTATTGATATGTTCTCTATGTGAATTATTGGTGAGCTGCATTGTTGTTGGGGTTGTGACATCTCTGATCTTGGCTTTGATCTTGTTGATTCCCCCACCCAAAGTTTGGGTGATTCCTCCAACCAGGGTTGTAGGTCTTGGAGTACGGGTCATGATTTTATCTAGGTGAATTCCCAATGTAGTTGGCTTGCTCCTGCTCACTTTCTGCCTCTACATTCACTCCCTCTTGGGTTGTTGATGAGGTGGTGATTGCTGCTACTTGGTTCCTCTCCAACTTCTTGGTGAGGTCAGCTAATTGCTTGGGTATGAGCTTGTTTTGAGCCAGCAGTGTATCCACATTGTTTAGCTCCATTACTCCTCTAGTGTTCCCTCTTTCGGAGGCATAGAAGTAGTCATTTTCTGCTACAGTCTCAATGACATCTATGGCTTCTTCAATGGTCTTCTTCTTATTCAAAGATCCTCCAGATGAATGGTCTACTGCCTTCTTTGATTCATATGACAGTCCTTCATAGAAAATGTGCAGCTGCACCCATTCGTTGAACATGTTTGGTGGACACCTCCTTGTCAGATCTTTGAACCTCTCCCATGCTTCATTGAGAGTCTCACCATCTTGTTGCCTGAAAGTTTAGACCTCAGCTCTCAGCCGGTTGATTCTTTGAGGAGGATAGAATCTTGCTAAGAATTTGTTCACCACATCTTCCCAAGTTGTCAAGCTCTCCTTAGGAAATGATTCTAGCCACTTTAAGGCCTTGTCCCCATAAACTTTGTAGGAAATAAGAAGAAAAAGAAGCAAAAAGAGCACAAAATAAGCTAAAAAGAAGAAAAGAGGAATTTTGGGCACACTTTGAAGTTGGAGCACACTTTGGAGGCTTAGGCCACACTTTTAAAAGCGTGGCTCATGACCAAATCAAGAAAGAGAAGCGTGGCCCAAAGGAAGAAAAGCGTGGCTCAAAACAAGGAGCAAGAGCACAAAGCTCTTGCCGAGAGCTTTAGAGCTCTTGTGGAGAGCTTTACTTCAAATAATCAAAAGCCAAGCTCTTGCCAAGAGCTTAAAAGCTCTTACCAAGAGCTTTTTCAGGCTTGCCTCAAGGAAAATGAGCATTGGAAGCAAATTTTCTCTAAGTTAAAATCTGGGCGCTCACAACATGACCATGCCTCTTTCAAAGGGCTATAACTTGAGCTACAAAAGTCTGATTGATGTGCTTCCAGTTGCGTTGGAAAGCTGACATTCAGAGCTTTCCAACGATATATTGCAATCCATATTTGGCATGAAATTGAGGCACGAGTGAAAGCCACCTTTAAGAGCCAAAAATAAGCAAAAATGAATCAAAGTGCTTCCACCAGGATTCGAAGAGGGATACCAAGGGAAGACACTAGGCGCTACTCTTGTGCCAAGGAAAATGGCCAGCAAGTGCTCCACCCAAGACTTGAACCATGGACCTCAAGGACAAGTAAAGCTCTTGCAAAGAGCTTTCAAGCCCTTGCAAAGAGCTTTGTTCTCTTGTCACAAGGAAGGAACGTGCGCACACGTTGGCAAGGAAGGGAACCAAAGCTCTTGGCCAAAGTTCTTGCCAAGAGCCGAGCTTTGCCCTGGGAGTGTGACCCATGGGCTGAAAATTCAACCAAAAATCCAATTTAATTCAATTCTTCACCAAATTAAAGGCCAACCAAACCCATTTCTCCTCAAATCCAAAGCAAGCAAAGCCCACATCATAACTCAAAGGCACAAGAACAAGCTAGAATTAGGATTTTCATTTAATTTGTTTCTCATTTCAATTTCATTTTATTTTTGCAAAAAGCCTATATAAGGCATCATTTCCATCTTTGTAAAGGGGAGCTTGATTAGAAAAGAGGCTAGCTCCAATAGGGAGCTGTGCACTCTTTAGTTTTCATTTTGCTTTCTTTCTTAGTTTTCTTCTCTGTTTTGAATTTTTGGATTGAGATTGGAAGGAATTCTGTTTTCATTCTCCATCTGCAACTTCTCTTGTTCCTCTTCTACAATTTACTCTTCCATTTTCATTTTGCAATTGTTCTTGTTGGATCAAGGAAGGACTTGAGATCTAGACTTGTTTTCTAGTCTCTTCCACTCCTGAGATCTTGAACCACTTTTAAATTGCTGCAAATTAAGCACTGCTTTTCTGTCTTTAAAATTCTTCAAGGTATTTCCCTTTTTTGTTTAGATCTGTTGCATGATTTTGCATCTTTTACTTCTCTGTTTGATTGCTATTTACACTTTCCTGTTGAATTTTAATTTCCAGCACCCACTCCCCTTTATATTTCATGCAATTTACATTTCTTGTCATTTAAGATTCTTGCAATTTACATTTCTTGCACTTTAAGATTCAGCCATTTACATTTCTTGCAATCTAAGTTTCTGCAATTTATATTACTTGTTCTTTAAGATTCAACTTATTTACTTTCTTTGCTCTTTAATTTCCTGCAATTTACCCCTCTCCCTTTACATTTCAAGCAATTTAGTTTCTGTCAATTACAAACAACTCAACCAATACTTGATTCGCTTGACTAAATCAACCACTAAACTAAAATTGCTCAATACTTCAATCCCTGTGGGATCGACCTCACTCATGTGAGTTATTATTACTTGATGTGACCCGGTCCACTTGCTGGTGAGTTTTGTGTTGGATCGTTTTCCACACATCAAAAGATTCCAGCCACTTGGTTGCCTTATCCTTGAGTGAGAATGGAAATAAGAGCAGTCTATAGGCGTCAGGATGAACACCATTAGACTTCACTGTGTCACATATCCTCAAGAAGGTGGTTAGATGTTGATTGGGGTCTTCTTGGACGCCTCCTCCAAATGAACAGTTGTTCTGAACAAGGGTGATGAGCTGTGGTTTTAGTTCAAAATTGTTGGCGTGGATGGTTGGCTTTTGAATGCTACTTCCACAGTTTTCTGGGTTTGGATTGATGTATGAGCCTAAAACTCTTCTATCCTCCTTATGGTTGTGAGCCTCTTCTTCACGATGGTTTTCCATGTTTTCTTTCATGTTTGGTTCAAAGTATTCCTCCTCTTCCTCAGCACCAACTACTCTTTTTCCTCTTGCTTCCCTCCTTAATCTAAGGAAGGTCCTCTCAGGTTCAGAATCAAAGGAAGTTGAAGCCCCGCTTCTCCTCCCTGTCATACAACCAACAAAGCTCAAGCAAGAAAAAAAATACAGAAAGTATTTCTGTTAGAATTACTGTTAGTGTGAGTGATGCAATATATCAAACAGTTAGTGGGTGAGTAAAACAGAGTGTAAACAACTGGAATTAAACGAAAAAGAAGGGGGAAGGGAAGAAATTAACTAAACTGAAAGTAAATTACTCAAACAGAAAATTAAATCAAACAAAATAACAATGCTCAATTTAGTTATCCTCCAACTTAATCATTGTTGATACATAATCAATCCCCGGCAACGGCGCCATAAACTTGATACGCAGAAAACTTGTCTCGTAACAAATTTCCTTCGGCAAGTGTACCGAATTTGTCGTCAAGTAAAAACTCACAATAGAGTGAGGTCGAATCCCACAGAGATTGATTGATCAAGCAACTTTAATTAGAGGAAGGTTCTAGTTGAGCGAACCAGAATTTGAGTTGATAATTGCAGAAAATTAAATGGCGTGAAAGTAAATAGCAGAAACAGTAAATACTAAAATTAAAGAGCTGAATGTAAATGGCGGAAAGTAAATTGCAGAATCTTAAATGGGAATGGGATAATTGCTCATAAAAGTAAATGGCATAAATTAAAGAGAATGGGTAAGATCAGAAATGGGGAGTTCATTGGGCTCAGGAGATGTTGCATTCTCCGGATCAAGTTCATTTTCATCTCTTCCTCAATCAATGCATTCATTGATCTCCTTGGCAATCTTAAGTGATCGAATTACAATTCCTTGTAATTCAATCTCTCAAATCTTGATCAATAGCCAATTCCTTGGTCAATTGCTCATGAGAAGAGATGAAGTATGGTCACTGATTATACCACATCCAAACCCAATTTGGTCCAGCATGAGAAAGCATTTCTAGCATGATGCCTTCATTCCTCTTTCAAGGTTCAGAAGAGATCCAAGTATGAATAGTTTCTTTTCCAAGATAACAACCCAATTAGATGAAGATCGAAAGCTTTCTAGTAAAATCAAGAGAAAAGATAGAAGAAGGAGAATGAAAACTAAAATTGATCCAATGAAAGGGGTTTAGTTGTTCATAGCTCTGGAAAATGAAAACAAAGATGGAGAATACATCATGAAAGTAAAACTAGAAGTGCAGAAAAAGTAAAATACAGAGAGTAGTTCTATGCCCAAAGGCTCTCTAAAGTTTCTAGCTCCTCCTCTAATTCAAAGCTACCCCTATATATACTACTCTTCTGATCTTCTAGTTGGCTCTTCAAGTCTTTGGTATGGGCCTTTGGATCCTGAGTTTGAAGCAGTTATCTTCTTCATTGGGCTTAGCTTTGCTTGCAGAGAGAAAGTGTGAAGTAGGCAGGGACTTTTAGCTCAGGACGTTAGTGATGTTAACGTTAAGTGAAAGTGTGGGTTCGAGAACGTTAGTGACAATTACCTTTTTCACTAACGTTGTTCACCCAAGTATGAGTCACGTTAACCTCAACGTTAGTGGCACAAACATTACCACTAACGTTGCCTCTTGGTCCTTCGCACACGTTATTGGGACTTACCTTTCCCAATAACGTTGATAAGCCTCTCCCTTCCCTACGTTAGAGTCCACGTTAACTTAGTTAACGTGGCTCGTAACGTAAGCTTGCCAATCCTTCGAGAACATTAGTGACACTTACCTTTGTCACTAACGTTTCAATGTGCCCATCTTTCTCACGTTAGAGTCCACGTTAACTAAGTTAACGTTGCTTCTAACGTAGTCATGCTAGCCATCTCCAACGTTAGTGACAAAGGTGAGTGTCACTAACGTTGGCTCATCATCTCTTCATCCACGTTAGCTTTCACGTTAACTAAGTTACCGTGGGAATTAACGTTGCTCATGGTGGCTCTTGGTGGTTCACCCCAACGTTAGTGACAAAGGTAAGTGTCACTAACATTGGCGACCCATTGCTCTCTCCACGTTAGCTTCCACGTTAACTAAGTTAACGTGGGAGTTAACGTGGCTTATGGAAGCTTGGCCAACGTTAGTGACAAAGGTGAATGTCACTAACGTTAGCTTCCCTTTTGCTTCTTAACGTTAGAAGCCACCTTAACTAAGTTAACGTGGCAAATAACGTGGCCAATTATGAGCTTGGTCCAACGTTAGTGACAAAGGGGAGTGTCACTAACGTTGGCCTTATTGTCTTCTTCCACGTTAGAGTTCATGTTAACTAAGTTAACGTTACTCTTAACGTGGGCTATGATGGCTTCGAGGGCATTATTGGCGATCACTTTTCTCATTAACTTTGCAAGTTAGCTCCCATTCCACGTTAGAGGTCACGTTAGTTAGATTAACGTGGCTGCTAACGTGGTTCTTCCTTGCTTCTTTTGTCCTGAAATAAAGCAATAAACTGCATCAAAGTTCTAATCCAAGTCATGGGAAATGCAACATCCAATTTGTCATTAAATTCATGCAAAATCCTCATGAAATCATGTAAAGTGCACAATGTATGCTTGAATCAAGGTGTAAGTGAATATCTACCCAAGACTAGCTTATTTTATAAGAAAATGCATGAAACTACCCTAAAAACAGTAAAGAAAAGGTCAGTGAAACTGGCCAAAATGCCCTGGCATCACTTTTGGACTTAAAAACGCAGGAGCTACTTACCAGAGATTGATGAATAAGGTCTTTACGGATCACATCGAAAAAATCATGGAAGTCTATGTGGACGACATGTTAATAAAGACATAAAGTGAAGAGACGTTACTGTCTGACCTCACCCAAGTATTCGACACTATAAGAAGGTATGGCATGCGACTTAATCCTGTAAAATGCACCTTCGCAGTAGAAGCTAGAAAATTCTTGGGTTTTATGCTCACACAAAGAGGAATTGAGGCAAATCCAGATAATTGCCAGGCCATACTCGATATGAAAAGCCCGACTTGCGTCAAAGAGGTACAACAGCTCAATGGAAGATTGGCAGCCTTGTCCACATTTCTAGCGGGATCAGCGATAAGATCTCTTCCCTTCTATGCTACTCTAAGGAAGGGAAAAAAGGTTCAAATGGATAACGGAGTGCGAACAGGCCTTCCAAGATTTCAAAAAGTTCCTGGGACAACCTCCTATCCTAACTCGGCCACGGGAAGGAGAACGCCTCTATTTTATACCTCGCAGTAGGAAGTCGGGCAGTAGCCTCAGCATTGGTCCGAGAAAGCGACAGTGGGCAACAACTTGTATACTTCATTAGCAAGGTACTACAAGGATCTGAGCTGAACTACCAAAAAATAGAAAAATTCGCCTATGCTCTCATCTTAACATCTCGACGACTTCGTCCATATTTCCAAGCCCACACCAGCAGGGTTCGGACCAATCAGCCAATAAAAGGCATTCTGCAAAAAACAGATTTAGCAGGAAGAATCTTACAATGGGCAGTCGTGTTGTCTGAATTTGACCTTCAATACGAAGCTCGGACAGCCATCAAATCCCAATATTTGGCTGACTTCGTTGCAGAATTTATAGACACCCCAGAAATCCCCACAGATTGGAATCTCTATGTAGACGGTTCCTCAAACAAAACTGGAAGCGGCGCGAGTGTGATAATTGAAAGCAATCAGGGAACTCAAATCAAACTTTCCCTCAAATTTGGGTTCCCTGCCTCAAACAACCAAGCTGAGTATGAGGCGCTACTAGCTGGTTTGAAGCTGGCTAAGGAGGTTGGAGCTCAAAAGCTTATCATCTTCAGCGACTCACAATTAGTCACTTCACAAATAGCGGGGAGCTACCAAGCCAAAGATCCCACCATGAAAAAGTACCTGGACAAAACCAGGGAACATCTCGGACAACTCGGGGAATATGAGGTCCGCCACATACCTCGAGAACAAAATGCCCGAGCTGATGCACTCTCAAAGCTAGCCAGCACCAAACCAGGGGGCAACAATAGAAGCCTCATCCAGAAAATACTGCAAAACCCGTCAATCTCGGAAGAAGAAAAAGTCCTAGCCATAACAAACCTGGATCAAGGATGGATGACTCCCATAATTAACTACCTCAAAACAGAAGCACTCCCCACAGATGAGAAGGAGGCAAAGAGGCTAAAAAGGGAGGCACAATACTACACTATCATAAACAATACTCTATACAAATGAGGGATTTCAATACCATTGTTAAAATGTGTACCGACTTCCAACACAAAGGAAGTTTTAGAAGAAGTACACAATGGCATCTGTGGCAATCATCTCTGAGCGCAGGCACTTACCAAAAAAGTACTCCGGGCAGGATTTTATTGGCCAACTCTACAAAAGGAAGCCATAGAGTTCGTAAAGACGTGTCCACCATGTCAGAAACATGCCAACTTTCACATCATCCCGCCAGTGGAGCTCATCAGCATAACCTCGCCCTGGCCATTCGCAAAATGGGGACTCGACCTGCTCGGACATTTCCCTCAGGGAACAGGACAAGTCAAATTCCTCATAGTAGGGGTAGACTACTTCACAAAATGGATCGAGGCAGAACCTCTAGCTAACGCCACTTCTCAAAGAAGTCGAAAATTCCTATATAGAAACATTGTCACAAGGTTTGGGGTTCCATACTCCATTACCACAGACAATGGCACCCAATTCACATATGCAGGCTTCAGAAAGTTAGTGGCTGACTTGAACATAAAACACCAATTCACCTCCGTAGAACATCCCCAGGCCAATGGACAAGCCGAAGCTGCCAACAAAGTCTTATTGGCTAGTCTAAAACAGAGATTACAGGACGCAAAAGGAGCCTGGGCTGAAGAACTTCCACAAGTCCTATGGGTATACCAAACAACGCCACATTCCACCACAAAGGAATCACCCTTCCGATTAGCTTATGGAATGGAGGCAATGATCCCAGTAGAGATTGAAGAAGGGTCGCCCAGAGTGATCCACTATAATGAAGAAGCCAACTCCCAACTTCAAAGGGAAGAACTCGACCTACTTCCAGAAATCAAAGAAAGAGCTCGGATTAGGGAAGAGGCATTGAAACGTCGAGTGGCTTCGAGATACAATCAAAGGGTAGTGCCGTGAAGTTTTACCGAGAACGACCTCATCCTAATCCGAAGTGATATCGAAAAAACTCGACCTGGAGAAGGAAAGCTAGCAGCAAACTAGAAAAGACCCTACCGAGTCATAGAAGTGCTTGGAAAGGGCTACTACAGACTGTCCAAACTCGAAGGTCGAGAGCACCCTAGGTCGTGGCACGCCTGCAACCTGAGAAGGTACTATATTTAGGGGTGATAAAGGATCTTAGGATAAGGCGCACTCTTTTTCCTGAAAAGGTTTTTTAATGAGGTGCCAAGCTAAAGACCTACAAATTGCCCGACTTAGAGGGATAAAACCCCCACATGTATATATCTGCATTTTCTTTCGAATAAAATTTGTTTAGATCCTCTACAAATTCTCAAGATGCATTAATCTGAAATGCTCATCATCCGATTATAAAGCCACAGATCGGCAGAAAGTGAAAACCAAGTTCACTGCACGATCACGATAAAGACCAACAAAGATGAAAACCAAATTCGTCAAAAGGTCGACCAAACGGGGATTAAACCCAATTTCTACAAAATCGGCAAAGATGAAAGCAGAATAATGCAAGAAGTTATCGAAAGTGATCCATAGAAAGGACCTGACGAGGTCTTAATAAAATGGATTGCTATAAAATAACTTAAAGACTGGCTGATGTAAAGAAGTCAGATCAGTCACAAAACCAAAGTTATAAAAGTAAATCCCTGGAAAGAGGTCTGGCCAGCCCTATAAAAGAGGATTACTAAAATAACTTAGAAGGGCTCGACATGATGAAGTCGGCCCAAAACATAAAGTTATAAAAGTAATCCCTGAAAGAGACCTGAGCAAGGTCCAAAAAAGAGGATTACTAAAATAACTTAGAATGGCTCGACATGATGAAGTCGGCCTAAAACATAAAGTTATAAAAGTAATCCCTGAAAGAGACCTGAGCAAGGTCCAAAAAAGAGGATTACTAAAATAACTTAGAACGGCTCGACATGATGAAGTCGGCCCAAAACATAAAGTTATAAAAGTAATCCCTGAAAGAGACCTGAGCAATGTCCAAAAAAGAAGATTACTAAAATAACTTAGAAGGGCTCGACATAATGAAGTCGGACCAAAACATAAAAGTAATCCTGAAATAGACCTGAGAAAGGTCCAAAAAAGAGGATTACTAAAATAACTCAGAAGGGCCCGACATGATGAAGTCGGTACAGAACATAAAAGTAATCCTTGAAAGAGAAAGAAGATTACTAAAATAACCTAGAAGGGTCCGACATGATGAAGTCGGCCCAGAACATCAAGTTATGAAAATAATCCCTGAAAGAGACCTGAACAAAGGCCCACACAAAATGGATTACTAGAAATAACTTCAGACTGAAGTGAGGAAGTCAACATACAAATTGGACTCAAACATCCACAAACTCAAAAGAATCAAGCGACAAGTATGAAAATACAAAGGCAATCCAAAGAGGTCAGACAATAAGACTCCAACACTCCCAAACAGATGCAGACAAACATGTTATGAAAAAGCAAAAGTTATAATAATAACAAACTCAAGAGGCTATCAAAAGTCAGCCCCAAAGAGCTTGAGAAACCACTTTGTTTTTCAAAATAAAGTTGCTAAACAAGCAACTAAGAGAGTATCAAAAAGTCAGAGCTACCAATTACAACATATAAAAGGTTCAAAGCCCACAAGCCGGGCTATCTACACAAATGTCCAGGATAATCATTGAGGATCTGAAGGCTTCTCAGCAGCATCAACACGGGGTGAAGGAGGGCGAGTCTGAAGAGGCACCGCATCCACTGTCCCATCATCCCAGTTCAAGATTTGACAATCAGGATCCGACCGGGGATGACCAGCCTCAGCTGAAGGAATTCAAGAAATCGGCACAACAGAAGTCTTGACGGCAGGCACAAGAGGAGGTTCGACATCATCATCATCATCAGGGTCATCAGGGACAATCTTGCCGTCCCTCACAACGTTGTCCAGACTGAAGAGAGTAAGATCGAGCTCGAGTGCAAGAACCCAAACCTGCTCCTTCAGGTTCTCATAAGCATCATTTACGCTGCCTACAAGGTGACCCTGGAGCTCGGTATAGTCAGCTCGGTGATGCCAAGGCATCTTAGGCTAGTTTCACTAGCATTTTTCTGTTAGTTTTAGTTGTTTTATGCATTTTCTTGAGCTTAAAGTAACCAAGAATGGTTAAATGAATAACAAAGCACTTGAGAAGCAAGCAACTTCATCACTCTTTGCAGGAAAGGAAACAAGGATCTTAGAAAGAACATGAAGCAACAACTAGGAGAAGAAGGAGAAATCAAATTGTTCCTGGCAACAAAGAGAAAACAAGAAATTTCACAAGGTGGTGTTGTTCCTTGACATTTCTTTGAAATGGGCAAACAAAAGCATGCTTGTTCTGGTATAAACTGAAATTGTTGAATCTGTCTGGAATGTAAAGTTTCTAGTATGTTTGTCTGTTTAGTGCTTTGAATAAAGTGAATGCCTAGATGTTGGATATAACTTCACCTTCTTAAACAAATGCTTGCCATGCTTGTTCTGTTTCCAAAAATAAAAGAAAAGTTTGAACAAAAGTAACTTGGCTCAATTAGTGACAAATCAAGTAGAATTAAGTGGTGGTATGCATGCTTGATTGTTTAGTCAGATCACTGGAAATAGAGTGTAGAATTATCATTTTTTGTGTAGAAATTGAAAACTGTCTATGGATCTTAATGAATAAATGTCTTTGGCCATGAAAAAGAAAGAAAAAGAAGAAGAAAAAGCCACTAAAAAAAAGGCAACCAAAAAGCAAAAAAAAAAATTGAGAAAATAAGCTAGGCACTAATGGTTTGAACTTCTGAGACAAATGCCTGTGGTGTTTATGTATTAAGGATATGCTTAGATGAATAGGTTCTGAGGAGTGTTTCAACACTCGGTAACTTGGGTTAACTAACCCGGGATTATCAACCAAAAATCCATTATCAAGAGCAACCTAAATGCAACCTTCTCACCCTCCAACTCTTTCTCTAGCTTGGTCACCTTCACCTGGAGCTCCTCCTTCAAACCCTTCATCCGATCGAACTCCAACTTGGCCTCCTCCATAAAGGCCTTCGTAGCATGAAAAGGAAGATCTTGGGCAGTCCGATATAAGGCCGCCCCCATGTGTGCCATCTTGATGCTACTTCGAGTAATAAAATCTAGATGGCGAAGAAGAAAAACATCATCAGTAGGGATGGTACCATAAGGACCGATCTGCTGATCGACAAACTCAACAGCATCGAAGTCAGGGGCATCAAGGTTAAAAGCCTTGGTCATTTTTTGCTTTTTTGGAGGAGGAGCGCCAGTGGGAGAAGAGTTAGCACCAGAAGACTAAGGAGGATCAACTAAACGAGTTGAAGGGGTAGGGATTATCCTTCTCGGCTCTGAAGCAACTGAGATCGGTTTTCTAGGAGAAACCTGGGAAGATCCCTCGCCAGTAGCCTTGGACAAAGCAAGCTGAGCTGCGGTGGCCTTCTTGGCCTTCTTAAAGGCCTTCATAGAATCTGAAGTCTTGGCCATCTCTGAAACAAACAGAAGACCAGCTAACCAAGTTACAAATCAGAAAAGAAGACAAATTTGAAAAGAAGTTAAAATAAATAGAAAAAATGCAGTCGACCACTACCCAGCTCAGTTCGGAGAAGCGAAGGGTCCCCTAAAAACCTCTTAGTGTCAAGGTAAGGAGGTTGCCCCCAATTCTCCTCCAACACACTCACAAAGGCCTACTCGATCTCGTCCACCATCTCCCATGAATACTTCGACACAACAACATTCTTTTTCCACTCTAAAGGAAAAGTAGGTTCATCATTCTCATCCAGGAAAAAGGGGCGAGCTCCTTCAACAGCTCGGACCTTGAAAAAGTAGTTTTCAAAATCACAGAAAGATTTGTCGTACATGGAAAAACTTTTTTTCCCTGAGAAGCTCGAAAAGAAATCCAGGTAGCCTTCTTCTTAACCACCCCAAGTTTTGTTAAAACAAAAAGATAAAAGAAGAGGGATTGGGAAGGATAGACACCCAGTTCACGACACAGTAATTGAAAAATTGTTATATAACCCCAGGAGTTGGGGTGTAGTTGGGATGGAGCTACATTACAAGACCATAAAAGGTTGGTCTCAAAAGGAGTGAAAGGAAAAGTAATATTCATCTGACTAAAAAGGAAGTCATACGCATAGAAAAAGGGACGGTCTCCAACAACCCGAGTAGAAAAATAAACTCTCTCTTCAGAAGTAGGAGATACAAGCTCATAATTTTTTTGTCTCACTACTATTACTACAAACCCTATGAAACTTCCTAAGCTGCTCACAAAATTCAGAATCAACCAGTGAAATACACAGAAGAACCATAAAATCCACCCAGTTGGCCATGCCATCAGGGACTTTGGAGGAGACCTCAACAATATTTTTGCGAGAGGAAGACATAGTCAACTAATCCTACAACAAAGAAAAAGAGAGGAATTACTAAATAAACAACTCTACCATAACGAAGAAATCAACTCGGACAAAAATGACTAAGAACAACACAAACAGCAAAAAGGACACCCCAGCATCTACACCAAAAGACCCAGGAGCATCCTTTGGAGGCAATCAGGAAACAAGGGCTCGGGAAAAATCTACAAGCCTACATCTCTATACGTCCTAACAGGAAGATAATAACCCTTTTTTCAACTAAAGCAACGACACCAAGAAAAATCAAAACAAGCCACCAGAAAATCGCTATCTTCTACAAAGTTCATCAGCAAAGAAAAGAGTAACATGGCGAAAGTCATCAAAGAAGCAATCTTCGAGAAAGCGAACAGATTCATAAGCCCCAATAACAAACGTGCAGTTCATAAAAGAAGAACACAAACTAGAAAGCAATAAACGGCACGAACCCTAGAAATACAGAAGAATCATTTCAAACTTAAAAAATACCCCCACAGCAGTAACCAGCAGATGCACGGCGAAACAAAAAAGGTTCAAACTTTACAAAGTCAAGCCAGAAATAAAACAATGCAAGCGACGAAGGAAGTAAAGAAGCGGAAGGAAGAACTAACCTGAAAAAAGGGGAAAGCTCTGAAGAAGGTTGAAAGCCGGAGCGACAAAATTGGAAAAACGCCTCTCAAGCAAAGCACCAACAAAGTACCAAACAAGCGTCGCAGAGAAAAAAGCAAAAATGCAAAACAAAAAGACAGAGAGAAAAGAAGGGAAGTTACAGAGAAGAGAAAACCATTTTTTGAGTGTAAAATTCAAAATAAAGGAAGAAGAGAAATGGGGCATTAAAATCAATTAATGAGGGTATTAAACCCTCGCGCATCCCCAAGGCAAGGACGCTAAATGCAAAAAGGGTGCGCTTAAAAGAAAACGAAGAAAATGCTTCGCATTCGAAAGCTTCAACAAAGTCGACAAAATGCTCGAGTTCGGCCTCACCAGAGAAGGATCGAAGTCCTAAAACCAAGACTCGACCTCAAAAAAGAACCAAGCTCGAGCAGGGGCACTGTTCATACCCTGGGTCGAACCATTTGACCCGGGATATTTAGCGACAAGGCGACCGACCTATTCAGGTCAGACTATCTGACCTCTTCTCAAAGAGCTCAGCCAAATTGCCAGGAAAGCCCAATAAAGGGCCCAAATAGAGGAACACGACCCAAATCCAAAGGCAGCCCGAGCCTGTAGAGATAAGGGCGGTTCCCTTGAAGATAAGATGACCTCACTCAAACATAAGATAAGATAAGATAAGATAACGAACTTATCTTATCTAAAAAGGTCACTCCACACCATTATAAATATACTGGAGCACCCAGGTATAACTCATACTCTGATTCTACAAAAAACCTGCTTAATACCCTTGCTAACTTAAGCATCGGAGTCCCTTGCAGGTACCACCACCCTACGGTGACAAAGGATCAGCAACATAACCAGTCCAACAAGTCGGATACCACAGTTCTGGCCGCCATTCACCAGCCGGACACCTCAGCTCCGACCAAGTACAAAAGATCTCGTCCGAGATCGACCTACAGTTTCAGGTAACCCTCGGAACACTACTACATGTCTACATTTTAAACATTTAGTAATATTTACTTCTTAACATTTATTAAAATGTTAGTAATTATTATCAAATTAAATTTTACATAACATTTAAACTCAAATATTAGTAAATATGTCTAATTTTTTAAAAAACTTCAAAAAAATGTTAGCTAATCTCAATTAGCTAACCACGCGTGTTCTCAGTTCTCACCCTCACTTTTACTGTCAGTGTTCTAGAACGGTGAAACCACCTCTTCATCCTCCTCAATTTCTTGATCTGCTCTCTTCAATCTGTCGCTCCCCTCGTCGCTCATGGTTTGCAAATGGGAACCACAATTGCGTGTTCTGCACTGAATCCATGTCTTAATCCTCTTCAATCTCTTGCTCCTCCTCTTCGATCTCTCCTTTGCCACTGTCATCGAAGCCATCGTTGTCGCCATGGTCACCGTCAAGGTGAGATCTCTGCTCTAGGATCTGAATTGGAAACTCTCAAGGTATGGAGAACTTAATCAATTATTTTATGTTTGTGTTCTTGTGTCTAAAATTAATTTCATTGAATTAAATCTATGTCTTCTGAAAATTGGTTTTGTTAATCTCATGCTTCACTACTAATTTCATTCATTTTGAAAATGGAAAGGTTGATTTGATAGGTTTACAAGTCTTTTCATGCTTGTTCTCTTATCTGATTTTATAGTAAGCTATTCATCAAGATCATGCAATGAAGTTTCTTGTTGTAGATTGAAGAGAAACTTCAATTGCACAAGTAACTTCTCTTATCTTTCACTAGATTTATTTTTTCATTTGGCTTCTCAATTATAGCTAAAAATTATAGTTAATGGATTTTCATTATTATGCGAATGAATGCATATGTTGTGTTTCACGAAGAATTCAAATTTTTTTAGGATCAATTCTTTTACGAAAGTTTTTTGTGCTTTTGGGAGTGCATTTAAATTGTTTGATGAAATGCCTCAAAGAAATTTATGTTACTATATATTTTATATCTTATAACTTTTCAATGGTGTGTTTGTTTGTTTTGGTGGAAAGATTCATGAATAAATTACATATATAAATTACACCTTGTGTTTATTATAAAAACTTCCATATCAATTTAGCCCCAACCAAATGTGCCCTCATTGTATTCGGATAAGTGTGCTGCCTAGTTAACTAACTAGTCAATTAATGGTTTCTAGCTTGAGTAAAGTATCGTTTTTGTCCCCAACATTTGGGGTAAGTCCTATTTGTGTCCCTAACGTTTAAATCATCCTATTTATATCCTTAACGTTTATAAAAGTGATTCAATGTTATTCTACTATCAATTATACTAACAAATCAGATTATATTTTTCAATTATTCTCACTTGGATGTATTCGTTCTTAATTAGGTCTCATTTGGATGTGTTCGATTTTAATATTATACCCACTATTTGTGTTTAGATTCAATTAAGTTCCAAGAAAAGTGAATTATGTAAATGTTGTAGGAATTAGTTTCAGCATTTGATGAGCTATTTTTTGGAGTAGATCATCGATTCTATCCTAGACATTTGTATTCTAACTTCAAAAAGAGATTTTTAAAACTCAAACTAAAGCGCTCATGATGTGTAATTGATGACAGGATAATATTGAGTCACTTTTACAAATGTTAGAGATATAAATAGGATGATTTAAACGTTAGGGACACAAATAGGATTTACCCTAAACGTTGGGGACAAAAACGATACTTTACTCTTTCTAGCTTTTATGCCAACTAAAAAATATGCCACTAGATAAATGCTAAACACAATTATTCTTAGTTTTCTCTCCTATTTTGGCAGAAACCTATATAGTAGAATCAACTTCACGTCGAAGTTAGCTAGTAGTGTCAATGATATAATAATATTAACAAGGTTTATTAGGTTTTGTTGTGATATTATTCCATTCTCCTCTTCACAGATGCTGTTCATACCCTGGGTCAAGCTGTCCGACCCGGGTTGTTTAACGACAAGTCGACCGACCTCTTCAGGTCAGGACTATCCGACCTCTTCTTCAATAGCTCAACCAAATCACCAGGAAAGCCCAAAAAGGGCCCAAAAAGAGGAACGTGACCCAAATCCTAAGGCAGCCCAAGCCTATAGAGATAATGGCGGTTTCCTTAAAAGATAAGATAACTCCACTCAAAGAAAAGATAAGATAACTATCTTATCCCCAAAAAAGATCACTCTACAACATTATAAATACGCTGGAGCACCCAGGTATAACTCATACTCTGATTCTACTAAAAACCTGCTTAATACCCTTGCTAACTTAAGCATCGGAGTCCCTTGCAGGTACTACCACCCTCCGGTGACGAAGGATCAGCATCACCAACAAGTCCAACAAGTTGGACGCAGTGGCTCCGGCCACCACCCACAAGTCAGACACATCAGCGCCGACCAGCACAGAAGATCTCGTCCGAGATCGACCTATAGTTTCAGGTAACACTCGGAACATTGGCGCCGTTGCCGGGGAATTTGGAAGTCATCCCATCATCATGGTGGACAACCTTGACAACGACCACAATTCTGATTTAGAGAACAGAATGCCACATAAGAATGCAGAGGTCACAATAGACGATACTTCTCAACCTAACAAAGACAAGAATTCACCAAACACGGGAGCCATTGAGGCACTTCAGGATCGCCTAAAACAACTCAAAAAAGAGGTTGAGTATCAACGGAAACCCGAAAGAGACCTACGAAGAGAAGCTAGGCAACGCCGCAAGTTAGAAGACAAGCTCCTAAAGTTCGAAGGTGATCTCAAGGCCAAAACTACTCGATCCAGCCATGAAGATAGCTCCCGTAAAGACCAAGACCTATTCACCAAAGAGATCATGAAGACCAAAATCCCAAAGGACTTCAAACCTCCCGACATGATTCTATACGATGGCACAGCAGATCCCAACCATCATCTCAGTAATTTCAGAAGTAGAACATACCTCACTGACGCCTCAGATGCAGTCCGCTGCAAAGCCTTTCCGACTACCTTAACAAAGATAGCAATTAGATGGTTCAACAACCTGCCTCCTAGGTCCATCTCAAGCTTTGACAATTTGGCCAAGAAGTTTCTAGCCAGATTCTCCATCCAGAAAGACAAAACTAAGCACGCCCCAAGCCTATTAGGAATCAAGCAAGGAGATCGGGAAAGTCTCCGCAGCTACATGGAAAGATTCAACAAAGTATGTCTGGACATACAAAGTCTACCAACAGAAGTAGCCATAATAGGTCTCATCAATGGCTTACGAGAGGGACCTTTTAGTCACTCAATATCAAAAAAACATCCCACATCCCTGAATAAAGTGCAAGAACGAGCAGAGAAATACATCAACATAGAGGAAAACTCTCGACTAGGAGAGACCTTAAAGTCCAGATTCTCCTACTCCTCCCAGGACAAGGACAAAGAGTCCAAGAAAAAAGAAGATCAGCATGGAGAAAAGATCAAGAAATACCATAATTACACCCCTCTTCGGGTGTCTATTGTAGATGTCTATCGAGAAGTATGCCATACTGAAAAGATACCCCCAGCTCGCTCACTCAAAAGCAAGAAAGGAGGAGGAAATCGAACTGAATACTGTGAATACCATCGAATTTATGGACATTCCACCAATGAATGCTTCGACTTGAAAAATGTCATAGAAAAACTGGTGAGAGGGGGAAAACTAGATCGGTACTTAGCCAGCAGAGCAGATGAACCAAGAAAAAGAAGAAGGGACGAAGATGTCAGACGAACTGAACGACCACCTCGTACACCAGAGAGACATGTCCATATAATACACGGAGGATTTACCGGGGGAGGAATCTCCAAATCATCTCGCAAAAGACATCTTAAAGAAGTATATCATGTTGAGGGAGGAGAAGAAGCATCCGACATCCCCACTATCACTTTTACTAAAGAGGACGCAGCTGGCATCATCTCGGGACATGACGATCACATGGTCATCACTATCATATTGGCCAACGCCAATCTCCACCACACACTGGTAGACCAGGGAAGCTCGGCTGACATCTTGTTTAAAATCGCCTTTGACAAACTCAGCCTGGAAGAAAAAGAACTCAAAGCATATCCGAACAGCCTATTCAGGCTGGGAGACACTCCAATCCAACCACTTGGATACATCTTACTACACACAACCTTTGGAAAAGGAAACAACCAATATCAGCACAATATCGGCACAATCCTAAAAGGAGACGTAAAGGAGTCACTCATACAATTCTTAAGAGATAATGCCGACCTCTTCGCAAGGGAAGGCCGCAGACATGCCAGGCATAGACCCTAATGTTTACCCAGGATCTCGGCCAATATAGCAGAGACACAGAAAGCTCGAACCAGAACGATCCCAAGCTGTGGAAGAGCAAGTACAAGCTCTACTGGAGGCAGGATTCATAAGGGAAGTTAAGTACCCACTATGGCTAGCTAATGTCGTCTTGGTGAAAAAATCAAATGGGAAGTGGCCGATGTGCACCGACTACACTGATCTCAACAAAGCCTGCCCAAAAGATCCTTATCCACTCCCAAGTATCGACGCTCTGGTGGATGACTCCTCCGGATACAAATACCTCTCGTTTATGGACGCCTATTCAGGATACAATCAAATCCTGATGTACCCACCTGACCAAGAAAAAACCTCATTTTTAACCCCGAAAGCAAACTACTTCTATATCGTCATGCCATTCGGACTCAAAAATGCAGGAGCCACTTATCAAAGATTAATGAATAAGGTCTTCGTAGACCAGATCGGGAAAGTCATGGAAGTCTACGTAGACGACATGTTAATAAAGACACAAAGTGAAGAGTCATTACTGTCCGACCTCACCCAAATATTCGACACAATAAGAAGACATGGTATGCGACTTAAACCTGGCAAAATGGACCTTCGCAGTAGAAGCTGGAAAATTTTTAGGTTTTATGCTCACACAAAGAGGAATTGAGGCAAATCTGGATAAATGCCAGGCCATACTCAACATGAAGAGTCCGACCAGCGTTAAAGAGGTACAACAACTCAATGGAAGATTGGCAGCCTTGTCCAGATTTCTAGCAAATCGAGCAATAGCCTTAGCACTGGTCCGAGATGATGACAGTGGACAACAACCTATATACTTCATCAGCAAAGCATTACAAGGGTCCGAACTAAACTATCAAAAAATAGAAAAATTCGCCTATGCTCTCACACTAACATCTCGTCGACTTCGCCCATATTTCCAAGCCCACATTATCAGGATTCGGACCAACCAGCCCATAAAAGGCATTCTACAGAAAACAGATTTAGCAGGAAAAATTTTGTAATGGGCAGTCGAGTTGTCCGAATTCGACCTTCAATATGAAGCTCGGACAGCCATCAAATCCCAGTATTTGGCCGACTTCATTGCAGAGTTTACGGGCACCCCAGAAATCCCTATAGAGTGGAATCTCTATGTAGACGGTTCCTCAAACAAAACTGGAAGTGGCGCAGGCGTGATAATAGAAAGCGACCAGGGAGCCCAAATCAAACTTTCTCTCATATTCGGGTTCCCTGCCTCAAACAACCAAGCCGAGTATGAGGCATTACTAGCTGGTTTGAAGCTGGCTAAGGAGGTTGGAGCTCAAAAGCTTATCATCTTCAATGACTCACAAGTAGCCACCTCACAAATAGCAAGGAGTTACCAAGCCAAGGACCCCACCATGAAAAAGTACTTAGACAAAACCAGGAAACAACTCAGACAACTTGGGGAATATGAGGTCCGTCACATACCCCGGGAACAGAATGCTCGAGCTGATGCACTCTCAAAACTAGCCAGCACTAAACCAGGGGGCAACGATAGAAGCCTCATCCAAGAGATGTTGTAGAACCCGTCAATCTCAAAAGAAGAAAAGGTCCTAGCCATAACAGGTCTGGATCAAGGATGGATGACTCCCATAATTAATTATCTCAAAACAAAAACACTCCCTATAGAGAAGATGGAGGCAAAGAGGTTAAAACGAGAGTCACAATATTACATCATCATAAACAATACCCTATACAAAAGGGGGATTTCAACACCACTGTTAAAATGCGTGCCGACTTCCAACACAAAGGAAGTATTAGAAGAAGTACACAGTGGCATCTGTGGCAACCATCTCGGAGCACAAGCTCTCAACAAAAAGGTACTCCGGGTCGGATTCTATTGACCGACTCTACAAAAAGAAGCAATGGAATTCGTAAAGACATGTCCACCATGTCAGAAGCATGCTAATTTTCATATCGCCCCACCAGAGGAGCTCAGTAGCATAACCTCACCCTGGCCATTTGCAAAATGGGGACTCGACCTCCTTGGGCCATTCCCTTAAGGATCAGGACAGGTCAAGTTCCTCATCGTCGGAGTAGACTATTTTACAAAATGGATTGAGGCAGAACCCCTAGCCAATGCCACTGCTTAAAAAAGTCGAAAATTCTTATATAGAAACATTATCACAAGGTTTGGGGTCCCATACTCCATCACCATAGATAATGGCACTCAATTCACAGACCCAGGCTTCAGAAAAATGGTGGCCGATGGACAAGCAGAAGCCACCAATTTACATCCGTAGAACATCCCCAGGCCAATGGACAAGCAGAAGCCACCAATAAAGTTATATTAGCCGGGCTAAAACAGAGATTACAGGATTTAAAGGGAAGGCTGAAGAGCTCCCATAAGTCCTGTGGGTATATCGGACAACTCCACACTCCAACACAAAGGAATCACCTTCCCGATTAGCTTACGGAATGGAGGCAATGATCCCAGTGGAGGTCGAAGAAGGATCACCCAGAGTAATCCACTACAATGAAGAGGCCAATTCCATACTTCAAAAGGAGGAACTCGACCTACTTCCAGAAATTCGAGAAAGAGCTCGAATCAAGGAAGAGGCGTTAAAATGTCGGATGGCCTCAAGATACAATCGAAAAGTAGTACAGCGAGGTTTTTTTGAAAATGATCTTATCTTAATCCGAAATGATATCGGAACAAGTCGACCTGGAGATGGAAAGCTGGCAGCAAATTGGAAAGGACCCTACCGAGTCGTAGAAGTGCTCGAAAATGGAAACTACAGGCTGACCGAACTTGAAGGATGAGAGCTTCCAAGGTCATGGCATGCCTGCAACTTAAGAAAGTATTACAGTCAGGAGGTAATAAAAGATATTAGGATGAGGTGCACTCTTTTTCCTGAAAAAGGTTTTTTAAACGAGGCACCGAGCCAAGATCCATGAACTGCCTAACTTAGAGGGATAAAATGCCCACGTGTATATATTTGCATTTTCTTTATTTTGAATAAAGTTTTTTACAAATCCTCTTATCAAGACGCATTAATATGAAACGAAAAAAATTCATCGCCCGATTATAAAGCTACAGATCAGCAGAAAGTGAAAATCAAATTCACTGCTCGATCACGATAAAGACCAATGAAGATGAAAACCAAATTCATCAAAAGGTCAACCAAACGGGGATCAAACCCAATTTTTAGAAAATCGACAAAGATGAAAAGGCGACAAAAACAGAATAATGCAAGAAGTTATCGAAAGTGATCCAAAGAAAAGACCTGACGAGGTCTTAATAAAAATGGGTTGCTAAATATAACTTAAAGATAGGCCGACGTAAAGAAGTCGGACCAGTCGACCACAATAACCAAAGTTATGAAAAGTAAATCCCTGGAAAGAGGCCTGGCAAGGCCTAAAAAAGAGGATTACTAGAAATAACATAGAAGGGACCAACATGATGAAGTCAGCCCAAACCAAAACTTATGAAAAAGTAATCCATAAAAGAGACCTAACCAAGGTCCTAGAAAAATGGATTACTAGAAATAACTTAGAAGGGACCGACATGATGAAGTCGGCCCAAACCAAAAGTTATGAAAAAGTAATCCATAAAAGAGACCTGACCAAGGTCCAAGAAAAATGGATTACTAGAAATAACTTAGAAGGGACCGACATGACGAAGTCGGCCCAAACCAAAAGTTATAATCCATAGGAAGAGACCTGCTAAGGTCCAAGCAGAAGGAATTACTAGAAATCACTTCAAAACATGACCAAGTTTTAAGAAGTCGGACAACAGAAGGCATGCGCTATAAGGGACCCAAGTCGGACCCAGAAAGCCATGACCTCAAGAAAATCAAATTACAGGCACCGTATCAGAGAATGCGAAGAAGACTAGTTGCACGAAGCTAGCCTCAACTAAAATAGAAATTAAAACACAAAAGGCAATCAAAAGAGATTGGACAACAAGGCTCCAACACTCCCAAGATTCCAGAAGGTGTCAAAAAGGTGCAGACAAGCATATCACAAAAGAAACAAGATTGTTATAATAACAAAATTCAAGAGGCCACCTGAAGTCGACCCCAAGAGCCTGAGAAACTACTTTGTTTTTTCCAAAAAATAAAGTTGCTAACAGAAAAGCAACCAAAGTATCCAGAAGTCTAGACTACAAATTACAAAAAAGAGTTCAAAGCCCACAGGTCGGGCTATACAAAAATGCATCAGAAATAATTAGAGAGAATCCAAAGACTTTCCAGTAGCAGCATCCCGAGGTGAAGGAGGTACGGGAGGAGGGTTGGCATCATCATCATCAGGATCATCAGGGACAATCTTACCATCTTTTACAACGTTATCCAAGATAAAAAGAGTAAGGTCAAGCTCGGGTGCAAGAACTCGAACTTGATCCTTCAAATTCTCATAAGCAGCATTTACACTGCCTACAAGATAACCCTGAAACTCGGCGTAGTCAGCTCGGACAGACTTCAAATCCTCCCTAAGACCCATCATCTCCCTATAAGTCGTGACATAGCTCTCCTTATGCTTCAACGCCATATCTTCAGACAACTTGGCAGAAGCCGCCAAGGCAATAGCCCGAGTCTTCTCACCCTCCAACTCTTTCTCCAATTTGGCCACTTTCACCTCAAGCTCCTCCTTCAAACCCTTGGTCCTGTCGTATTCCAACTTGGCCTCCTCCATAAAAGCCTTCGTTGAGTGAACTGGGACATCCTGGAATCCGAAGCAACGCTGCCCCCATGTGTGCCATTTTTATACCATTCCGAGTAATGAAGTCCAAATGACGAAGGATAGACACGTCATCAATAGGAACAACACCATATGGAGCAATTTGTTAATCAACAAAACCAACAGCATCGAAGTCGGGAGCATCCAGTTTAAAAGGTTTCACAGTCCTTAGCCTTTTCGGGAGAGGGCCGGCAGAAGAAGAAGAGGTAGCAGTAGAAGTCTGAGGGGGATCAACCAAGTGAACTTGAGGAATAGGAATCATCTTCTTCAGCCCAGCAGTATTCAACACAGGCTTCTTAGGAGGAATCTGGGAAGATCCTTCTCCAGCAACTTTGGCCGAGATGTGCTGAGCTGCTGTAGCCTTTCTTGCCTTTCTAAAGGCCTTTAAGGATTCATTATTTTTCACCATCTCTGAAAAATACAGCAAAATAAGTTACAAAGCTGAAAAAAGCAAACACAAAAAAGAAAGTACAAACAGAGCCAAAGAAGTCGGTCACTACCCAGCTCAGCTCGGATGAGAGAGGGGTCCCCCAAAAATCTCTTTGTATCGAGATGGGGAGGTTCCCCCCAAATATCTTCTTACACAGTTATAAAGGCCTGCTCAACCTCATCAAGCATCTCCCACGAGTATCGATACACCACAACATTTCTTTGCCAACACAAGGAGAAGGCAGGTTCACCATTCCACTCCAGAAAAAATGGTCGAGCTCCCTCAACAGCTCGGACCTTAAAAAAGTAATTCTTAAAATCCTAAAGGACTCATCATACATATCAAAAACTTTATGCCTTTGGGCAGATCGAAAGAAAATCTAAGAAGCTTTCTTTTTTGAAGAAATCCCGGGCTTAGTCAAAACAAAAAAATACAGAAAGAGAGTCTGAGAAGGTTTAACGTCCAGCTCTTGGCAAAGCAATTGAAAGATCTTGATAAAACCCCAAGAGTTTGGATGAAGCTGGGATGGAGCTACGTTACACGACCACAACAAGTCGGTCTCAAAGGAGGAAAAAGGAAGCGTGATGTTCATTTGATTGAAAAAGTAATCGTAAGCATAAAAGAAGGGGCGTTCCTCCTGGGTCAAAGCCAGAAAGAAAACCCTTTCATCAGAATTAAGTGCTACCAATTCATAGTTATTCTCCTGATCTCTACTACTACAGATTTGATGATGTTTTCTAAGCACCGCACAGAATTCAGAATTAACTACAGAAACACACATCAGGACGAGGGAGTCTAGCCAGTCGGACAAACCCTCAGGAACCTTGGAAGACGTCTTGACAATATTTTTACGAGAAGACATGGTCAACTAGTCTTACAGCCAGAAAAAGAAGATGGATTACTAACCAAAACAGCTCAGGCAAAAAAGAAATCATCTCGAACAAAACATGACTCAAGCATACAAACAGTAAAAGGAAAACCCCAGGACATACACCAAGGTCCAGGGGCATCCTTTGGAGGTAGGAACAGAGTAAGGACCCAGAAAAAAGTCTACTAAGCTATACCCCAACAAAACTCTCAGCAAAGGAAAAGAGTGCCCTTCCAAACAAGTAAAGACATGAGAAGAAAATCAAAGTAGGTTACCAGAAAATCGTTATCTTCTACAAAGTTCATCAAACAAAGAAAACTACCAACTCGGCGAAAGTCATCAAAGGAGCAATCTTTTTTAAAGAAACAAACAGTAGTTCATAAACCCTCAAAATCAAAAGTAAGATCAGAAAAGCAGCGACAACATGCGAAGCCCTAAAAGCGTCAAAATACCAAGAAAATCTACCTAGGAGCATGCATAAAGTCAAAAGAAAACCAGAAAATATGCATTACAGTGACAACCACGTATGGTAACGTGAAAAGGTTCAAGCTTTCCAAACGAAAACTAAAGACTTTACCAAGAATAGAACAATGCGAGCACAAGGAAAGAACGACGAAAAAAGTAAAAGAAAAACCAACCTGGAAGAGGAGGAAAGTGCTGAAGATGAAGACGAAGAGACGAAATCAAGAATTGCCTTCAAAGCACCAAACAACCACCAAGGGCGTCACAGAGAGAAACACGAAAAACGTAAGTCCCAGGCAAGCCAAAACGGAAGAATAGAAAGAAAAGGAGGAAGTTACAGCAAGCAAGACAACAGAGAAGAGAAAACCCTTTTGGTGTAAATTCAAAATGAAAGTGGGAGGCAAAAGAAACAGAGCATTAAAAGAATTAATGGGTTATTAAAACCCTCGCACATTCCCAAAGCAAAAGGGACGCATGTTTTCAAAGGAGGAAGAAAAAAGAAAAACGTTCCGCATTCAGAGGAATCTCTACAAAAGAAATCGATAATGCTCGAGCTCGACTTCTCCAGAGAAGGATCAAAATCCTAAAACTAGGGAGTCGACCTCAAGAGGAAGATCGCGCTCGAGCAGGGGTACTGCTCATACCCTAGGTCGAGCTGTCCGACCCGGGTTGTTTAACGACAAGTCGACCGACCTCTTCAGGTCAGGACTATCCGACCTCTTCTTCAAGAGCTCGGCTAAATCACCAGGAAAGCCCAAAAAGGGCCCAAACAGAGGAACGCAACCCGAATCCTAAGGCAGCCCAAGCCTATAGAGATAAGGGCGGTTCCCTTAAAAGATAAGATAACTCCACTCAAAGATAAGATAAGATAACTATCTTATCCCCAGAAAAGATCACTATACAACATTATAAATATGCTGGAGCACCCAGGTATAACTCATACTCTAATTCTACTAAAAATCTGCTTAATACCCTTGCTAACTTAAGCATCGGAGTCCCTTGCAGGTACCACCACCCTCCGGTGACGAAGGATCAGCATCACCAACAAGTCCAACAAGTCGGACGCGGCGGCTCCTGCCACCACCCACAAGCCAGATACATCAGCGCCGACCAACACAAAAGATCTCGTCCGAGATCGACCTACAGTTTCTGGTAACCCTCGGAACAGATACTGAATATACATAATTGACCTGATGATTATAATGTTGTTGCACAATTATTTGCTGTCTGGTAAATATGAAATAAGAATTTATTTTAAAATCAGAGTTTAATTAGCTTAAAAATGGTAGAGTTAAAAAAATTATTTGGTGCGTTTTAATTTGGCGTTAAATTTATCGAAATTAGTTTTTAAGATAAATATTGAATATTAATTTTGAATTGTTTTAACGAATTAGACGCTACTATTTTAGCAGCATAGTAATGACCAAAAAGAAAGAGTAACCAAATTGAAGATCCAGTTGGGTAGATAAGTAGCTAGTAAATGACAAAGGCAAGGTGCAGGGTGGCCAATGATTATTGCTTGAAGGAACCTACTACCTACCATCAATAAGTGTCATTCTCATGTACATTATTCATTAGAATATTCAACCCCCTACTACACATGTACTAATCTTTTTACAAACAGTTATTCTGAACTTTATCTATTTCAATTGCACAAGTTAACTTCTCTTATCTTTCACTGGTTTTTTTCATTTGGTTTCTCATTTATCTTTTTGATGATCCTTTCACTATAATTGTTATGCACACTGCTGCTCATTTATTCAATGTAAGAAAGATTTCACTTTGGATTCTCAATCACAACAAAACTATAGGCCTAATATATTTGAAATAAACTAATATTTTTTACATTTATGAAATTACAAGAATGTGTCATGATAGCTCTTAGGAAAAAAACAGTCATTCTAGTGACTCATCAAGTAGAGTTTCTCTCAGAAGTTGATAAAATCCTTGTAAAGTATCTCAATTTTTGTTGAGATTTCAAGCGTGAGTCATTTAATTTCATATTGGTTAAGTTTGACTTAAGTGAATGATATAAATTTGAAACAAAGCATAGGCTATTTATTTTAATGTTTTGGGTCAAGATGTAGCATTTTTGTTAAACTCTTTAGCTTTCTCTTTACCACTTGATTCAATTTTGGTGTTATATTCCATTACATATTAGAGACTAATTCATGTCAAATGTCACAAAACATGTTCCAGGTGATGGAGGGAGGGAAAATTACTCAGTCAGGTAGTTATGATGATATCCTAACAGCCGGGACAACATTCGAACAACTTATGGAGTGACCCACTTGTTAAGCAAGCACTTCTGATTCTGAGGCTCTACTAGGAACTGGTGGTTCTAATGCTAACAACCAATGGCATGGTTTCTTCAAGCTTCTCAAGAAAGGCTCACAGATGCCATTTTAACCATTTCACCCTCTTAAGAAGAATGTTCCTAAGCTAACTAGAAGGAAGAGTAAGAGGGTTAGAGAGGATCTCATTCCTTCTTTTGACTCTGAGTTTGCCAACTTCAAAACTTCATGGAAGAATTTCACTCTCTCTGAACTCCAGGCTACAACTGATGACTTCAGCTATGGTATGATTGATGAGCGGATAATTTATACCCTTTTTGGCATTATTTTTACATAGTTTTTAGTGTGTTTCAGTTACTTTTTATTATATTTTTATTAGTTTTTATTCAAAAATCACATTTCTAGAATTTACTATGAGTTTGTGTGTTTTTCCGTGATTTTAAGAATTTTCTGGCTGAAATTGAGGGACCTGAGCAAAAATCTGATTCAGAGGCTGAAAAAGGACTGCAGATGCTGTTGGATTCTGACACTTCTGCACTCGAAGTAGCTTTTCTGGAGCTACAGAAGCCCAATTGGCCGCTCTTAAATGCTTTGGAAAGTAGACATCCTGAGCTTTCCATCAATATATAATAGTCTATACTTTGACCGAGATTTGATGGCCCAAATTGGCGTTCAAAGTCAGCTTAAAATATCTTGGCGTAAAACGCCCAAACTGGCACCAAAGCTGGCGTTTAACTCCAAGAACAGCCTAAGCACGAAAAAGCTTCAATGCTCAGCCCAAGCACACACCAAGTGGGCCCCGGAAGTGGATTTCTGCACTATCTGCACTTTGTTACTCATTTTCTGTAAACCCTAGTTACTAGTTTAGTATAAAAACTACTTTTAGAGACTTATTTTATATCTTTTTAATCCTTGGAATATCTTTTGATCACTTTGATCATAGGCCATTGTACACATTTGGAGGCTGGCCTCACGGCCATCCCTAGACCTTTCACTTATGTATTTTCTACGGTGGAGTTTCTACACCCTATAGATTAAGGTGTGGAGCTCTGCTGTTCTTCATGAATTAATGCAATTACTACTGTTTTTCTATTCAATTCACGCCTACTTCTTCTCCAAGATATACTCTCGTACTTAATTCAGTTAAGTCAGAATGAAGGGGTGACCCATGACAATCACCCAATCTTCGTTACTCGCTTAGCCGAGATCGCGTGCCTGACAACCACAAAGCGATCTACATGATGTTCAACGTAGTCATTGGACGACAACTATAATATACTCTCTTGGATATCTAATAAACGGACCGAGTCCGTGAGATTAGCATCTTCGTGGTATAGGCTAGAACCATTGGCAGCATTCCTGAGATCTGGAAAGTCTAAACCTTGTCTGTGGTATTCCTGAGATCCGGACGAGCTTCAAACTTGCGAATGTTGGGTGCAATGACAGTGTGCAAAAGGACAATGGTCCTATTCCAACACTAGCGGGAACCGACAGATGATTAGTCGTGCGGTGACAACGCATATGGATTTGTTTTCATCTAAGAGGATCATACCACTTGCCATGGAAGGAGGTAACGCATGATTGGAAGAAGGCAGTAGGAAAGCAGAAGTTCAGAAGCAAGAAAGCATCTCCAGACGCTTATCTGAAATTTTCACCAATGAATTACATAAGTATCTCTATTTTATTTTATATTTTATTTATATTTTAATTGTCAAAACCTCATAACCATTTGAATCTGCCTGACTGAGATTTACAAGGATGACCATAGCTTGCTTCAAGCCGACAATCTCCGTGGGATCGACCCTTACTCTCGTAAGGTTTATTACTTGGACGAACCAGTGCACTTGCTGGTTAGTTACTCGGAGTTGTGAAGAAGTGTTGAGATCACGTTACGCGCACCAAGTTTTTGGCGCCGTTATCGGGGAATAAACAATTCGCGTACGAAGTTTTTGGCGCCGTTGCTGGGGATTGTTCGAGTTTGGACAACTGACGGTTCATCTTGTTGCTCAGATTAGGTAATTTTACATCATGATCTGTTGAAGCCTGGCTGGCTGTCAAGCCATATCTAAATTTTTTTTGGACCGAGGCTTCCACTTATCATTGTAGGAGCTTTTTGATTCCCATCAATTTGGTTGTTGTATGTAATGCTCTGCTAAATCTTGGCTGGCCATTGGCCATGTCTAATCTTTTGGACCGAAGCTTTCACATAAAGCTTGGCTGGCTATTAAGCCATGTCTAAATTTTTGGACCGAAGCTTTAGACTAACATTGCATGATTCCTGGAATTCTTATTAAAAATTTTGAATTTCTTTATTTTCTTTTCCTGATTAATTTTCGAAAAAGCCAAAAAAATTTAATAAAATCATAAAAAGCAAAAATTTTATGTTTCTTGTTTGAGTCTAGTGTCAAATTTTAAGTTTGGTGTCAATTGCATCTTTTTAATTTTTTTAAATTTTCGAAAAATTCATGCATGTGTTCTTCATGATCTTCAAGTTGTTCTTGATGATTGTCTTTGTTTGATCTTGTGTTATTCTTGTTTTGTGTCTTTTCTTGTTTTTCATATGTATTTTTGAATTCTTATTGTCTAAAGTTTAAAAATTTTTAAGTTTAGTGTCTTTCATGTTTTTCTTTTCTTAAAAATGTTCAAAAACATGTTCTTGATGTTCATCATGATCTTCAAAGTGTTCTTGGTGTTCATCTTGACATTCAAAGTGTTCTTGCATGCATTATGTGTTTTGATCTTGAATTTTTATGTTTTGTTTCATTTTTCTATTTTTCTCGCTCCTCATTAAAAATTCAAAAATAAAAAAAAATATCTTTTCCTTATTTTGCTCATAAATTTCGAAATTTTGAATTGATTTAGTCAAAAAGTTTTAAAATTTAGTTGTTTCTTGTTAATCAAGTCAAAATTTCAAAAATAAAAATTTTATCTTTTTCAAATCTTTTTCAAAAATCAAACCTTTTTCATCTTTTTTTATATATTTTCGAAAACTTTTAAAAATTGATTTTCAAAATCTTTTTCTTAATTTTTATTTCATATTTTCGAATTTATTACTAGCATTTAATATTTTGATTTAAAAATCTCAAGTCATTACTTGCCTACCAAGAAAGGTTCAATCTTTAAATTCTAAAATCATATCTTTTAGTTTCTTGTTAGTCAGGTAATCAACTTTAATTTTCAAAATCAAATCTTTTTAAATTTCCTTTTCAATCTTCTTCAAACTAAATTTCAATCATATCTTTTTCAAAATCAAGTTCAAAATCTTCTCTAACTTCTTATCTTTTCAAAATTGATTTTCAAATCTTTTTCAATTAACTACTTGACTTTTTGTTTGATTTTAAAAGTTTACTATTTCAATCATATCTTTTTCAAAACCACCTAACTACCTTTCTCTCTCTCTAATTTTCGAAAACTACTAAACCCTTTTTCAAAATTCTTTTTAATTAACTAATTGTTTTAAATTCCAATTTTAATTTTAATTTATTCCTTTTAATAATTTCAAATACTAACCAATAATTAAAATAAAAATAAAAATATTTTCCTTTTATTTTAATTTAAAATTCAAATTCTTTCTCTCTCTCTCATCTCTTCTATTTATTAATTTATTTACTAATACTTCTCTTCTTCTTATAATTCAAACCATCTCTCCCTCTCTGTGTTCGAATTCATCATCTTCTCTCTTCTTCATTCTACTCTTCCATTCTTCTACTCACATAAAGGAATCTCTATACTGTGACATAGAGGATTCCTATTCTTTTCTGTTCTCTTCTTTTTCATATGAGCAGGAGCAAGGATAAGAACATTCTTGTTGAAGCTGATCTGGAACCTGAAAGGACTCTAAAGAGGAAGCTAAGAGAACCTAAAGCACAACACTCTGGAGAGGACTTGACAGAATTTTTCGAAAAAGAAGAAGAGATGGCCGAACCTAATAACAATGGTGGAGATGCAAGGAAGATGCTTGGAGACTTTATTGCACCCTCTTCTGACTTCTGTGGAAGGAGCATCTCAATTCCTGCAATTGGAGCAAACAACTTTGAACTTAAGCCTCAATTAGTTTCTCTAATGCAGTAGAATCACAAGTTTCATAGACTTCCATTGGAAGATCCTCATCAGTTTTTAGCTGAATTCTTACAAATCTGTGACACTGTTAAGACCAATGGGGTTAATCCTGAGGTCTACAGACTTATGCTTTTCCCCTTTACTGTAAGAGACAAAGCTAGGATATGGTTAGACTCACAACCTAAAGATAGCCTGAACTCTTGGGAAAAGCTGGTCAATGCTTTCTTGGCTAAATTCTTTCCACCTCAAAAGTTGAGTAAGCTTAGAGTGGAAGTCCAAACCTTCAGACAGAAGGAAGGTGAATCTCTCTATGAAGCTTGGGAAAGATACAAGCAATTGATCAGAAGGTATCCTTCTGACATGTTTTCAGAATGGAGCATCATATGTATATTCTATGATGGTCTGTCTGAATTGTCCAAGATGTCATTGGACCACTCTGCTGGAGGATCTCTTCATCTGAAGAAGACACTTGCAGAAGCCCAGGAACTCATTGAAATGCTTGCAAATAACCAGTTGATGTACACTTCTGAAAGGAATCCTGTGAATAATGGGACAACTCAGAAGAAAGGAATTCTGGAGATTGATACTCTGAATGCCATATTGGCTCAGTACAAAATATTGACTCAGCAAGTCAATATGATTTTTTAGAGTCTGACTGGAATGCAAGCTGCTTCCTGCAGTACTAAAGAAGCTTCCTCTGAAGAAGAAGCATATGACCCTGAGAATCCTGTAATGGAAGAGGTGAATTACATGGGAGAATCCTATGGAAATACCTATAATCCTTCATGGAAGAATCATCCAAATTTCTCATGGAAGGATCAACAGAAGCCTAATCAAGGCTTCAGTAACAATAATGGTGGGAGAAATAGGTTTGGCAATAGCAAACCTTTTCCATCATCTTCTCAGCAACAGACAGAGAATTCTAAGCAGAGCCACTCTGACTTAGCAACTATAGTCTCTGATCTATCTAAGACCACTCTCAGTTTCATGACTGAAGCAAGGTCCTCCATTAGAAATTTGGAGGCACAAGTGGGTCAACTGAGTAAAAAAGTTACTGAACTCCCTCCTAGTACTCTCCCAAGCAATACAGAAGAGAATCCAAAAAGAGAGTGCAAGGCCATAAATACGTCCGACATGGCTGAACCTGTAGAGGAGGGAAAGGCAGTGATTTCTAGTGAGGAAGTCCTCAATGGACATCCACTGGCCTCCAAGGAGTTCCCTAATGAGGAACCAAGGGAATCTGAGGCTCATATAGAGACCATAGAGATTCTATTGAACTTACTATTGCCATTCATGAGCTCTGATGGGTATTCTTCCTCTGAAGAGGATGAAGATACTATTGAAGAGCAAGTTGCTCAATATCCAGGAGCAGTCATGAAGCTGAATGCCAAGTTATTTGGTAATGAGACTTGAGCTGACTTGGAATGCCTGTTTTTGTGCCAGTTCCGGCGTTAAACGCTAGAATTCTTGAGCTGACTTGGAACGCCTGTTTGGGCCATCAAATCTTGGGCAACGTATGGACTATTATATATTACTGGAAAGCCCAGGATGTCTACTTTCCAACGCAATTGAGAGCGTGCCAATTGGGTTTCTTTAGCTCCAGAAAATCCACTTTGAGTGTAGGGAGGTCAGAATCTAACAGCATCTGCAGTCCTTTTTCAGCCTCTGAATCAGATTTTTGCTCAGGTCCCTCAATTTCAGCAAGAAAATACCTGAAATCACAAAAAAATACACAAACTCATAGTAAAGTCTAGAATTGTGATTTTTATTTAAAAACTAATAAAAACATAATAAAAACTAACTAAAATATACTAAAAACATACAAAAAACAATGCCAAAAAGCGTATAAATTATCCGCTCATCACAACACCAAACTTAAATTGTTGCTTGTCCCTAAGCAACTAAAAATCAAATAGGATAAAAAGAAGAGAATATACAATAAATTTCAAGAACATCTATGAAGATCAGTATTAATTAGATGAGCGGGGCTTTTAGCTTTTTGCTTCTGAACAGTTTTGGCATCTCACTTTATTCCTTGAAGTTCAGAATGATTGGCATCTATAGGAACTCAGAATCCAGATAGTGTTATTGATTCTCCAAGTCAAGTATGTTGATTCTTGAACACAGCTACTTTTTGAGTCTTGGTCGTGGCCCTAAGCACTTTGTTTTCCAGTATTACCACCGGATACATAAATGCTACAGACACATAACTAGGTGAACCTTTTCGGATTGTGACTCAGCTTTGCTAGAGTCCCCAATTAGAGGTGTCCAGGGTTCTTAAGCACACTCTTCTTTTTACTTTGGACCTCAACTTTAACCGCTCAGTCTCAAGTTTTCACTTGACACCTTCACGCCAATAGCACATGGTTAGGGACAGCTTGGTTTAGCCGCTTAGGCCAGGATTTTATTCCTGTGGACCCTCCTATCCACTGATGCTCAAAGCCTTGGATCCTTTTTATCACCCTTGCCTTTTGGTTTAAAGGGGTATTGGCTTTTTCTGCTTGCTTTTCTTTTTTCTTTCTTTTTTTTATCTTTTTTTTTCGCATATATCCTTTTTCTGCAAGCTTTTCACTGCTTTTTCTTGCTTCAAGAATCAATTTTATGATTTTTCAGATTATCAAATAACATTTCTCCTTTTCCCATCATTCTTTCAAGAGCCAACAATTTTAACATTCATAAACAATCAAATTAAAAAATATGCACTGTTCAAGCATTCATTCAGAAAAACAATAGTATTGCCACCACATCAAAATAATTAAACTGTTTTAAAATTTGAAATTCATGCACGTGTTGATTTGCTTCCAATAGTTTTGTGGAGGAAAATGCATCCCTTGAGAGGAATCTCTCCATCTCTCATGACTCAGAGGTGGAAGCTTTTGCCTTCTCTTTCCTCTTTCTAGAGGTTTCTTCGGCCTTTGGTGCCATAAATGGTTGTGGAAAAACAAAAAGCTTTAGCTTTTACCACACAAAACTTAGAAGCTTTGATAGGTGAGGGGTTTTTGGGGAAGAGGTATTAAGGTGGTTGGTGAATGGGTGAAGAAGAGAGAGAGAGAGGTGGGGTAGGTGGGGATCCTGTGGGGTCCACAGATCTTGAGGTGTCAAGGATTTCTCATCCCTGCACCATGTGGCGTGCAAAACGCCCCTTGCTGCCAATCCTGGCGTTAAACGCTAGGCTGCTGCCCATTTCTGGCGTTTAACGCCAGCTTCTTGCCCATTCCTGGCGTTAAACGCCAGTCTGGTGCCCATTTCTGGCGTTAAACGCCCAGAATGGTGCCAGACTGGGCGTTTAACGCCCATTCTGCTACCCTTACTGGCGTTTAAACGGTTTGACTGTGGGGGCTCTGTTTGACTCTGTATTGAGAGAAGCTCTTCATGCTTCCTCTCCGTGGTGACAGAGGGATATCCTTGAGCTTTAAACACAAGGGAGTCTCCATTCACTTGAATGATCAATTCTATACTGTCAACATCAATCACAGCTTTGGCTGTGGCTAGGAAGGGTCTGCCAAGGATGATGGATTCATCCATACACTTCCCAGTTTCTAGGATTATGAAATCAGCAGGGATGTAATGGCTTTCAACCTTTACCAAGACATCCTCTACAAGTCCATAAGCCTGTTTCTTTGAATTGTCTGTCATCTCCAGTGAGATTCTTGCAGCTTGTACCTCAATGATCCCTAGCTTCTCCATTACAGAGAGAGGCATGAGGTTTATACTTGACCCTAGGTCACAAAAAGCCTTCTCAAAGGTCACGGTGCCTATGGTACGAGGGATTGAGAACTTTCCAGGGTCTTGTCTCTTCAGAGGTAATCTCTGCCTAGTCAAGTCATCGAGTTCTTTGATGAGCAATGGAGGTTCATCCTCCCAAGTCTCATTACCAAACAACCTGGCATTTAGCTTCATGATTACTCCAAGGTACTTAGCAACTTGCTCTTTAGTAACATCTTCATCCTCTTCAGAGGAAGAATACTCAGCAGAGCTCATGAATGGCAGGAGTAAACTCAATGGAATCTCTATGGTCTCTGTGTGAGCCTCAGATTCCCATGGTTCCTCATCAGGGGACTCCATGGAGGCCAGTGGACGTCCATTGAGGTC
>NC_029789.2:89450910-89454416 GCF_000816755.2 Arachis ipaensis
CTAGGAAGGGTCTGCCAAGGATGATGGATTCATCCATACACTTTCCAGTCTCTAGGACTATGAAATCAGCAGGGATGTAATGGTCTTCAAACTTTTCCAAGACATCCTGTACAAGTCCATAAGCCTGTTTCTTTGAATTGTCTGTCATCTCCAGTGAGATTCTTGCAGCTTGTACCTCAATGATCCCTAGCTTCTCCATTACAGAGAGAGGCATGAGGTTTATACTTGACCCTAGGTCACAAAAAGCCTTCTCAAAGGTCACGGTGCCTATGGTACGAGGGATTGAGAACTTTCCAGGGTCTTGTCTCTTCAGAGGTAATCTCTGCCTAGTCAAGTCATCGAGTTCTTTGATGAGCAATGGAGGTTCATCCTCCCAAGTCTCATTACCAAATAACTTGGCATTTAGCTTCATGATTGCTCCAAGGTACTTAGCAACTTGCTCTTTAGTAACATCTTCATCCTCTTCAGAGGAAGAATACTCATCAGAGCTCATGAATGATAGAAGTAAATTCAATGAAATCTCTATAGTCTCTGTGTGAGCCTCAGATTCCCATAGTTCCTCATCAGGGAACTCCTTGGAGGCCAGTGGGCGTCCATTGAGGTCTTCCTCAGTGGAGATCACTGCCTCTTCCTCCTCTCTAGGTTCGGCCATGTGAAACGTGTTTATGGCCTTGCACTCTCTCTTTGGATTCTCTTCTGTATTACTTGGGAGAGTACTAGGAGGGAGTTTAGTAATTTTCTTACTCAGCTGACCCACTTGTGCCTCCAAATTTCTAATGGAGGACATTGTTTTAGTCATGAAACTTTGAGTGGTTTTGCTTAGATCAGAGACAATGGTTGCTAAGTCAGAGTGGCTTTGCTTAGAATTCTCTGTCTGTTGCTGAGAAGATGATGGAAAAGGCTTGCTATTGCTAAACCTGTTTCTTCCACCATTATTGTTGTTGAAACCTTGTTGAGGTCTCTGTTGATCCTTCCATGAGAGATTTGGATGATTTCTCCAAGAAGGATTATAGGTGTTTTCATAGGGTTCTCCCATGTAATTCACCTCTTCCATTGCTGGGTTCTCAGGATCATAAGCTTCTTTTTCAGAGGAAGTTTTCTTAGTACTTCCTGTTGCTGCTTGCATTCCAGACAGACTCTGAGAAATCATATTGACTTGCTGAGTCAATATTTTATTCTGAGCCAATATGGCATTCAGAGTATCAATCTCAAGAACTCCTTTCTTCTGATTTGTCCCATTATTCACAGGATTCCTTTCAGAAGTGTACATGAATTGGTTATTTACAACCATTTGAATGAGTTCCTGAGCTTCTGCAGGCGTCTTCTTTAGATGAAGAGATACTCCAGCAGAGCTATCCAATGACATCTTGGATAGTTCAGACAGACCATCATAGAAAACACATATGATGCTCCATTCTGAAAGCATGTCAGAAGGGCATCTTCTGATCAATTGCTTGTATATTTCCCAAGCTTCATAGAGGGATTCACCTTCCTTCTGTCTGAAGGTTTGGACTTCCACTCTAAGCTTGCTCAATTTTTGAGGTGGAAAGAACTTTGCCAAGAAGGCATTGACTAGCTTTTCCCAAGAGTTCAGGCTTTCTTTAGGTTGTGAATCCAACCATGTCCTAGCTCTGTCTCTTACAACAAAAGGAAAAAGCATAAGTCTGTAGACTTCAGGGTCAACCCCATTGGTCTTGACAGTGTCACAGATTTGCAAGAATTCAGCTAAGAACTGATGAGGATCTTCCAATGGAAGTCCATGAAACTTATAATTCTGTTGCATTAGAGAAACTAATTGAGGCTTAAGCTCAAAGTTGTTTGCTCCAATGGCAGGGATTGAGATGCTTCTCCCATAGAAGTTGGGAGTAGGTGCAGGAAAGTCACCAAGCACCTTCCTTGCATTGTTGGCATTGTTGTTTTCGGCTGCCATGGTTTCTTCTTCTTTGAAAAGCTCTGTTAGGCCCTCTAGAGAGAAATGTTCTTTAGCTTCTCTTAGCTTTCTCTTCAAGGTCCTTTCAGGTTCAAGATCAGCTTGAACAAGTATGCATTTATCTTTGTTCCTGCTCATATGAAAGAGAAGAGAACAAGAAAGTAAGGAATCTTCTATGTCACAGTATAGAGATTCCTTGAGGTATCAGAGGAAAAGAAGAATAGAAGGATGAGGTAGATAGAAGAGAATTCGAACATATAAAGAAGGATAGAGTTTGAATTGCACCTTGAGGAGGAGTGTTAGTCTCTTAAATAGAAGGATGTGAGAAGAGGGGAAGAATTTTCGAAAATAAATTAAAAAGATTTTGAAATAATAAAAAGAAATTTTGAAAATTTGATTGAGATTTTCGAAAATTAAGATTGGGAAAGAAATTAAGTGATTTTTGAAAAAGATTTTGAAATTAGAAATCAAAAAGATATGATTGAGAGTTGATTTTGAAAAAGATGTGATTGAAAAGATATGATTGAGAAGATATGATTGAAAATCAAACTAAAAAGAAAAAGTTTTAAAATTAAAGTTGATTACTTGACTAACAAGAAATTAAAAGATATGATTCTTAAAATTTAAAATTTGATCCTTTCTTAATAGGCAAGTAACAACTTGAAAATTTTGAAGTAAATCATTAATTTTAGCAAGAATTTTCGAAAATAGTAAAAAAAATGGAAAGAAATTGATTTTCAAGAGATATGATTGAAAAGATATGATTTGAAAAAGATTTGATTTTGAAAAATTATGAAGATTTGAAAAAAATTTGAGTTAAAAACAAAATCTTCCCTCTAGTGTCATCCTGGCATTAAACGCCCAGAATGGCATCCATTCTGGCGTTTAACGCCTAAAATGCTACCTTTTTGGGCGTTAAACGCCCAGCCAGGTACCCTGGCTGGCGTTTAAATGCCATTTTTCCTTCTTCACTGGGCGTTTTGAACGCCCAGCTTTTTCTGTTTGATTCCTCTACTGAATGTTCTGAATCTTCAATTCTCTATATTATTGACTTGAAAAGACACAATTTTGAAAATATTTTTGAATTTTTAATGATGAGAAACAATAAAAATTGCAACTAAGATCAAATAAACAATGCATGCAGGACACCAAACTTAAAAATTTTCATATAGGAGACACTAACAAATTGAGAATGCATATGCGAAACAACAAAACACACAAAATAAGAGAATTTAAAGATCAGAGCAATGAAATCATCAAGAACAACTTGAAGATTAATGAAGAACATATTACATGTTTTCGAAAAATGCAAGAAGAATGCAATTGACACCAAACTTAAAAATTGATACTAGACTCAAACAAGAAACATAAAATATTTTTGATTTTTATGGTTTTATAAATTTTTTTCTGATTTTCAAAACTTATATGGAAAAGAAAATAATGAGAATCAAAACTTTTAATAAGAATTCTAGGAATCATGCAATGTTAGTCTAAAGCTTCAATCTAAAAAGATTAGACATGTTTGGCCAAGCTTCAGCAGGACATTACATTCAGCAGCTAAATTGATGAGAATCAA
>NC_029789.2:89454503-89459762 GCF_000816755.2 Arachis ipaensis
ACCTTACGTGAGTAAGGGTCGATCCCACGGAGACTGTCGGCTTGAAGCAAGCTATGGTCACCTTGTAAATCTTAGTCAAGCGAATTCAGATGGTGATGGAGAATTGATAATTAAAAGATAAATAAAACATAAAATAAAGATAGAGATACTTATGTAATTCCTTGGTTGGCATTTCAGATAAGCGTATGAAGATGCTTTGTTCCTCCTGAACCTCTGCTTTCCTATTGTCTTCTTCCAATTATTCATACTCCTTTCCATGGCAAGCTTTATGTTGGGCATCACTGTTGTCAATGGCTACTTCCCGTCCTCTCAGTGAAAACGTTCCAAATGCGCTGTCACCGCACGGCTAATCATCTGTCGGTTCTCGATCATGCTGGAATAGGATCCATTGATCCTTTTGCACCTGTCACACGCCCAACAATCGCGAGTTTGAAGCTCGTCACAGTCATCCCTTCCCAGATCCTACTCAGAATACCACAGACAAGGTTTAGACGTTCCGGATCTCAGGAATGGCCGCCAATAATTCTATCCTATACCTCGAAGGTTCCAATCTTAGATTAGAAACCCAAGAGATACGCATTCAAGCCATTGCTAGTAGAACAGAGGTGGTTGTCAGGCACATGTTCATAGGTGAGAATGATGATGAGTGTCATGGATCATCACATTCATCAAGTTGAAGAACGAATGAATATCTTAGAGAAGAAGTAGGCATGAATTGAATAGAAAAACAGTAGTACTTTGTATTAATTCATGAAGAACAGCAGAGCTCCACACCTTAATCTATGGTGTGTAGAAACTCCACCATTGAGAATACATAAGAACAAGGTCTAGGCATGGCCGTGAGGCCAGCCTCCCAAAACATGATCAATTGTATGAAAAAGTGTGTGTAAAAGATCTATTAAAATACAATAGCAAAAGGTCCTATTTATAGAAAACTAGTAGCCTAGGGTTTACAGAAATAAGTAATTAATGCAGAAATCTTCTTCCGGGCCCACTTGGTGCGTGCTTGGACTGAACATTGAAGCTTCCATGTGTAGAGACTTTTCTTGGAGTTAAACGCCAGCTTTTGTGCCAGTTTGGGCGTTTAACTCCAGCTTTTGTGCCAGTTCCGGCGTTAAACGCTAGAATTCTTGAGCTGACTTGGAACGCCTGTTTGGGCCATCAAATCTTGGGCAAAGTATGAACTATTATATATTGCGGAAAAGCCCAGGATGTCTACTTTCCAACGCAATTGAGAGCGCGCCAATTGGGCTTCTGTAGCTCCAGAAAATCTACTTTGAGTGTAGGGAGGTCAGAATCCAACAGCATCTGCAGTCCTTTTTCAGCCTCTGAATCAGATTTTTGCTCAGGTCCCTCAATTTCAGCCAGAAAATACCTGAAATCACAGAAAAACACACAAACTCATAGTAAAGTCCAAAATTGTGATTTTTATTTAAAAACTAATAAAAACATATTAAAAACTAACTAAAATATACTAAAAACATACTAAAAACAATGCTAAAAAGCGTATAAATTATCCGCTCATCAAGGGCCCACAGGAATAAAATCCTGGCCTAAGCAGATAAACCAAGCTGTCCCTAACAATGTACTTGTGGCGTGAAGGTGTCAAGTGAAAAGCTTGAGACTGAGCAGTTAAAGTCGTGGTCCAAAACAAAAAGAGTGTGCTTAAGAGCTCTGGACACCTCTAACTGGGGACTCTAGCAAAGCTGAGTCACAATCTGAAAAGGTTCACCCAGTTATGTGTCTGTGGCATTTATGTATCCGGTGGTAATATTGGAAAATAAAATGCTTAGGGTCATGGCCAAGACTCATAAAATAATTGTGTTCAAGAATCAACATACTGAAATAGGAGAATCAATAACACTATCTAAATTCTAAGTTCCTATAGATGCCAATCATTCTAAACTTCAAAGGATAAAGTGAGATGCCAAAACTGTTCAGAAGAAAAAAGGCTACAAGTCCCACTCATCTAATTGAAGCTAATCTTCATTGATAAGTTTGGAATTCATTGTATGTTCTCTTCTTTTCATCCTATTTTGTTTTTAGTTGCTTGGGGACAAGCAACAATTTAAGTTTGGTGTTGTGATGAGCGGATAATTTATACCCTTTTTGGCATTATTTTTACATAATTTTTAGTGTGTTTTAGTTACTTTTTATTATATTTTTATTAGTTTTTATTCAAAAGTCACATTTCTGGACTTTAGTATGAGTTTGTGTTTTTTTGTGATTTCAGGTATTTTCTGGTTGAAATTGAGGGACCTGAGCAAAAATCTGATTCAGAGGCTGAAAAAGGACTGCAGATGCTGTGGATTCTGACCCTCCTGCACTCGAAGTGGATTTTCTGGAGCCACAGAAGCCCAATTGGCGTTCTCTCAATTACGTTGGAAAGTAGACATCCTGGGCTTTCCAGCAATATATAACAGGCTATACTTTTCTCGAGATTTGATGGCCCAAATTGGCGTTCAAAGTCAGCTTAAAATATCTTAGCGTAAAACGCCCAAACTGGCTCTAGAATTGGAGTTAAATGCCCAAATTGGCACCAAAGCTGGCGTTTAACTCCAGGAACAGCCTAAGCATGAAAAAGCTTCAATGCTCAGCCTAAGCACACACCAAGTGGGCTCCGAAAGTGGATTTCTGCACTATCTATACTTAGTTACTCATTTTCTGTAAACCCTAGTTACTAGTTTAGTATAAAAACTACTTTTAGAGACTTATTTTATATCTTTCAATTATGTATTTTCTACGGTGGAGTTTCTACACCCCATAGATTAAGGTGTGGAGCTCTGCTGTTCTTCATGAATTAATGCAATTACTACTATTTTTCTATTCAATTCATGCCTACTTCTTCTCCAAGATATACTCTCGTACTTAATTCAGTTAAGTCAGAATGAAGGGGTGACTCGTGACAATCACCCAATCTTTGTTACTCGCTTAGCCAAGATCGCGTGCCTGATAACCACGAAGCTATCTACATGATGTTCAACGTAGTCATTGGACGACAGCTGGAGTATACTCTCTTGGATATATAATACACGGACCAAGTTCGTGAGATTAGTATCTTCGTGGTATAGGCTAGAACCATTGGCAACATTCCTGAGATCCGGAAAGTCTAAACCTTGTCTGTCGTATTCCGAGTAGGATCTGGGAAGGGATGACTGTGACGAGCTTCAAACTTTCAAATGTTGGGCGAAGTGACCATGTGCAAAAAGACAATGGTCCTATTCCGACGCAAGCGGGAACCGACAGATGATTTACCGTGCGGTGACAGCGCATATGGATTTGTTTTCATCTGAGAGGATCATACAGCTTGCCATGGAAGGAGGTAACGCATGATTGGAAGAAGGTAGTAGGAAAGCAGAAGTTCAGAAGCAACAAAGCATCTCCAGACGCTTATCTGAAATTCCCACCAATGAATTACATAAGTATCTCTATTTTATTTTATATTTTATTTATATTTTAATTGTCAAAATCTCATAACCATTTGAATCTGCCTGACTGAGATTTACAAGGATGACCATAGCTTGCTTCAAGATGACAATCTCTGTGAGATCGACCCTTACTCACGTAAGGTTTATTACTTGGACGACCTAGTGCACTTGCTGGTTAGTTACGCGAAGTTGTGAAGAAGTGTTGAGATCACGTTACGCGCACCAGGTTTTTGGCGCCGTTATCGGGGAATAAACAATTTGCGTACCAATGATTGTGTTAGTTTATTACATTTTTCATAGTCCGAAATGGTAGTTTACTCATTAAATCGAAAATGATTGTTGTTATTGGCAGATAATGTGATTGGGGAGGGAGGGTATGCAGAGGTATACTTAGAAAAATTGGAAGATGGAAACTTTGTTGCCATAAAGAAGCTGACAAGAGGGAACCAAGAAGAAACAACTGCAGATTTTTTGTCTGAGCTTGGAATCACAGTTCATGTAGACCATCCAAACATTGTAGTAACTATTGGAAGAGAAGTAATTCTTTGTTGTTAAGTGCTTTTTTAGGTGTTACTTGCATCAAATGTGGGAACCCGATGGACAAAGAACTGAAGATAATGGTGAATAATTCTAGTAGTGAAGTTACTCATCGTCATGAGGATGGAGCATTTGTTAAAGGAGAAGCAATGTACTTGATTTTTGATAATTTGAAAGTGCTTCAACGCTCTCCTAAAATCTTTGTGAAGGAACTTGTCCAGCTTGGCTACAAAGATTTCAACAATTTGACAGAAATTTATCAAAATGTTTCTCTGAAAGAGGTAACTTTGCTTTTCTTTTAATGAGTAAAATCAATAAATCATAAGTATATTTTGTATCCATTAAATTTTCATCACCCCATTTTTATTATCGATCTAACCAAAGACTGAAAGACATATGTAATGATTGATGAAGCTGCTAAAAACCTTTCGATCAATTTTCTTCTATGATGATTTTTTCCTTTTATTGGCATTGTCTCTTTGGATTTTGGAGTTACTAAGGAAAGCGTTAACCTGGAACATGTTTCGTGACATAACTATCTGACTTTATTGGCTTTTGCAGTTTATGATTGTTTCTCAAATTATTTTCAGGCATTGCTTAACAAGTAGTCACCAAGATCTTATTTACATTTGAGATTGTCACATAAAGTCAGTGACTCAACATCTTCTATATCGCATAAAGCTCTGCATATAAAAATGGGTCTGCATAAGGGAAGCAAGTTCTGTTCTTATTTCAAGTTTTCATTAATTTTTTTTCATCGTTTTATTTTGTGATTTGTATGTTGATATTGAATGAGGAGTGAACCAATACATGTTGATAAATACATTTTTCTAGAATTAGCATAAGGACCAAGTTTTTTATGTACTATGTCTCACTTATCTTTTTTTTTTTATATATGGAATGTTCATAGAGTTTAAGTGTTATAAGTATTTTTTATTTCTTTTCTCATTTTATTTGCATCACGAAGCAAACTTGTACAATGATTATTGATTAATAAACGAGGCTATAAAAATGTTGTTTTGTGAATTTAATGAAATATTTCATGTTGTAGTAATTAATTTTAGTATATTTATATTGTGTATAATATAAAATAAAAAATAGTATAATATAATTAAAAAAATGTTACTAAAGATCTTTTGTAACATTTTTTAAGTGTTACAAAAAATATCTATGGTAACATTTTTTTAAGTATTACATAAAATATCTATTGTAACATTTTTTAAATATTACAAAAAATATCTATGGTAACATTTTTCAAAGGATTACAAAATATATCTATTATAACATTTCTTTA
>NC_029789.2:89461804-89493226 GCF_000816755.2 Arachis ipaensis
TTGTAATATTTCTTATAATATTACTATAAAAGATTTATTATAATATTTTTACTAAATATTATTAAATCTTTAGAAAAATGTTAATAAAACTCTTTAATAACATAGGATATATTTAACATTTGTTAAAATGTTACTAATGTACATAAGTAACATTTTAATATGATTTGGTAACATTTTTTAAATATTAGTAAAAGTCAAGTATGTAGTAGTGACACCTTCATCATGGTCTAACCAGTACAAGCAATATTCGAACCCCAACCTAAATTGATGAGATGAGGACATGTTATGCTGTTATATGAATTATGGACCTCTAATGATTAAGTTAATAAGAGCTTTTATTAGCATAACCGTTAAGTAATGACCCAAACCATATGTACATAGGAGTGAAACTAGATTGAAAATAGAAGATTATGATGAAATAGATCTCAAAAATGGTGTTTTATTAAAATTGGATAGTTTTAGCTCTACATATTTATGAACATGTTCAACAACCAACCATTTGAAATATTTTCCTCTCCATTGTGCATACAATAGTACGAAACTTTTTAAAATGGAAAAAACACTATACCTTTAAAAGCAATATGGGATTTCCAGAGGACAAATGACTTTCTCATATTATATATATAAGTCAAAAAATTGTAGAAGAACTAATCAATGATTGCTAAAAAAAATACTATAAATGTTCATCGGTTCAGTTCTCAGTTTTAATTCCTTCATTTTGTAAAATCTCATATCATCTCAAAAGACTTAGTAATTTGTAGTCTAGGTTTATATTTGTATAACTTATACCAAATCACCAAATACATTTATGAGAAGTTCCTGTACTTGATAATATCTTGTAACTAGATCTCAGATCTAATATGTATATTTCATATAAAAAAATAATTGTACTTTTGCACCCTAATCCATTAGTGATCAAAATTAGCCATTGAAAGATTAATCGATTAAGGCAAGAATATCTAATGATATTAGATCCTTTACTAATCTGAGCCATTATTGTTAGTCCACAATATTTTAGATTGAATTTTGATGATTAATAAATTTAAATACAATTTAATAATTTCATTAATATGCTATCTATTGTTTGCTCAAAGTATGGAATGTTCTAAGATTTTTTTTCTTAAGTTTAATATAAGCAAATTAGGTGTCTTCTAAACATAAAAAAAAAAAATCTAAACATTATAAAAGCAATCAAGCTACCTCACACTGCATGAAAAATACAGAGTACCATCAGATTTAGCGTCGAATGTTAGCGGCATATTTGCTATCGTATTTACCATCGGATTTGGCTATATATTCATTACCATAAAATATTATCATCGGAATTGATGTTCCGACAGTAATATTTGGCAGAAAAAAGAAATTATGGCGCGCCCCGGTAAATCTGATGGTAACCTTGTTTAGTGAAACGTTACATTTGGGCACACGGAAAACGTTATCGTCGAATTTTTCCAAAATGGTAAATCCGAAAGTAATCGTGCCCTAAATGAAAGCATCAACCATCGTCTCCCCCATTTCGAATTTCTCCTTATCTCTCTTCATCACCACCCTCTCTCTCTCTCTCATCACCGCATCCACCTTCGTTCTTTGCTCCCTCCCGTTGCTGCCGTCGCCGCTCTATCGTTCTCGGTGAGCCAGAACTTCCGCCGCTGGCCGCGCTCAACACTCCACGTTGATTTGGGAAGCAGAACCTCCACCGTGAGCCAAACCTCCACCACCGAGAAGCACTCCGACAAGCCACCTCCACCGCCATAACTTCCACCTCCACGGTTGTTCCACTCTTCTTGCTCTGAGATTGGTTTTGAGATTTTGTCAATTTCCAATTTAATCTTCTTTATTTTAAATTCATTATGGTTTAATTAGATTTTAATTTTTTGTTAGTAATTTGGTTTAGTTAAACTAATTTTTGCTGTTAGGTTGATTTAAATTTTTTTTATTAGGATTTCTCTTGGTTCATAGGTAATTAAGCATGCTATTGTGGTTCTTGAGTTTGTAATTTAAATTTGTTTTGGGTTCATTGACTGATATTCTACTGAACACTATAATATAATGATGAATTTTGTCAGATCCACAATAGATCAGTTAGCTCATTATTTCGAACCATCATTTTATATTTTTGAATATTAGTTTCACCATTCAATTAAATTTTTAACACCATTTTTTAATCAACACCATACCATTTAAACATACATGGTTCTACATTACAAGTTCTTGAGCAACTTTTTTCTAATTCCTTTAATTTTAGGTTAATTTAGTTTAGGTTTGAGTAGAAATTTAATTTTAATTTTGAATCAGATTCATAGTTTGTTCAGTTTAATTTTGGTTTAATTACTCTACAGGTCCCTATAGTTTCACCGAATTTTCAATTAGGTCCTTATACTTTTTTTTCTTGTCAATTGGTCCCAATACATTATTCTTTTTTTCAATTTAGTCCCTCTTAACGTTAAACGTCAAAAAAATGTTAGTAAATTGTGAAATTATTCATATACCCTTAGTGACCCAATTGAAAAGAAAAAAAGTATAGGGACCTAATTGAAAATTCGATGAAACTATAAATATCCAATGAAAGATATTCCTATAATCCTTATTCAATAATTCTACGACATGAAAGATACTCCTATAATCCCTTTTATTTTGTCACTATCATTCTTTTGCTTATTTATATACAAATTATACCAAAAATACCTTTTCTTTATTTTTAACTTTTAAAATATCTTATCTTAAAACTTAAAAAAAAAAGAATGAATAAAATAAAATAGAAATAGTAATAATAAGTATATATAAAATTCAGTTTTCATCATTCAATTATTCATTATGATCATGTAATATTTTACACTTGGTATAGCTAAGTTTGGTATAGGCTTGACAATTATATGATATAGCTCTGACATCAATATATTTTTGAGTACTAGAAATGAAAATTCAACCGAGTCTAGCATATAATAAAAGCCTTAGTTCAAACAGAATTCATATTTAGATATTATTCGACCAGTTAGCAGTACTCCCAACCCTTGACATGCCAGTTGATTCCTCTTAGCCTCATCCACCTTGAAAGTTGCACCACACACCTGACCAGAACTATCAACTATTGGGACAGGCTTCACCTCATTAAGTGGATGCTCAAAACTGCTCAAACCTCCGGATGTTATAAAGAAGAATCCTAAACAAGCAATAATACAAGTTAGTTGTTTCCGCATGATGTATAATTTGGAATAATAGGAGGACCTTGAAATGGGAAAGATATTGCAAAGTAAACTATAAAAAGCAAAGTTGGGTGAGGAAAAATAAAATATCCATGTACCTACATTTTCCATTCCTGGGTTACCAACTCTTAATTCCTTTTTTCTCCGAGTAATGATATTGATATAGCATTCTAAAAGTATTCCTAAACATCCTTCTAAATGCTAAATGAAATAAGAAGTATATAATTTCAATGTTCTGAAAACTTTAAAAGTCAATAGGTTCTTCTATCATTTAGTTAAGATGCTTAAAAGGAACTATTAGGAAGATAAATCATTTCTCTTCTTCCCCTTAATTCACTTTTCGTGAGCATATCTTTGAAACGTGAATTCTCACAGAAAATCTCAACACAGCAGACACAAAATAGTCACCAATTTTCCACATAAAATCACATTAATATTACCTCTAGGAAATGGTGTAGAAGATGTCCCACAGCTCTTAGTTACAACCTCTTTCTCATCTATAAGAACAAGATTTTCATCGGCATCAGCTCCCTAAAAGAAGGGAACACACCCATCAGCATCCTGAAAAAGAGAAGGAAGATGCATTGTACCCTAAAGTATAGTCATATAGAAGCAAATTACCGGAAAATAAATATGAGAGCAAAATAGATAGACCAAGGATTACTCACTGTAGCAATAAATGCGATTTTAGAACCACTCAAATGGAATAAACGTAAATTTTCCTTGGAAATCTCTCATGACCTGAGCAGCAGGATAGGGACCACGATTTCTGAGAGTTCTATATGCCTCTATGACAATGATCACCTCATTTGCCATTTTATTCAATCCATATTGCTGCTTCAGATGAGGAAAGTTCTCAAGATGGCCTTGAAACAAGCAGAAGATGTCATCCACAACTGCAAATAGCCTGCCAATATAAGAAAAGAGACAGTGTAACAGGTTTAAGGAAAGATAATACTCTTCTACAACTTTGCAATATCTAATTGTCTTCTGTAAAAATAGTTCTTCAAGCTCTAATTCAATTAGGTGTTTTCAATCACAAAGATTTGGGGCAACAAGGTGTTTTACACCATTATAGATTGCCCAAAAGAATTGGAAGAAATTCAGCTGAAACAACAAACAACTTTGGTCACTAAAAATTAACATTGCTTATAATTTAGTCCTCGAATTATCGCACATTATTAAGCAGGTACTAGAAGTTCATAATCATATTCAGGAACTAAATTGGCTATGTAACGACCCAGCTGCTTGATGCATCACTATTTTGCGGTGCACTCTATGCTAAATTTAGGGGATTTTATCACCCTTTTCTCCTACTTATCCACTAAAATAGCATGGTTTTATATATTCTCCCTAAATTATTGATGGGTGAAAAATCAGATTTCCACACCAAAACTCACCGGCAAGTGAACCGGGTCGCATCAAGTAGTAATTACTCACAAGAGTGAGGTCGATCCCACAGGGATTGATGGATTGAGCAATTTTAGTTAGGTGATGAATTTAGTTAAGCAAACAGTTAATGAATTGAGTGATTTTGATTGACAGAAGCTAAATTGCAAGAAATTTAAAAGGGAGAGGGGAAATTGACAGAATCTAAAGTGCAGAAAATGTAAATTAAGCTGAAACTTAAAGTGCAAGTAATGTTAATGATTGAAACTTATATTTCAAGAAATGTAAATGGCTAAAGTTTAAAGTGCAAGAAAACTAAATGACTGAATCTAAATTGCTGAGAAATGTAAATTGCTTAAAGAGTAAAAGGGATTTGGGTGTTGGGATTCAGAATTCAACAGGAAAATGTAAAGTGCAATCAATCAGAGAAGTAGAAGATGAAATGAATCTTCAGAAGATCTAAACAGAAATGAAAAACTACTTGAAGAAGTAAACAGAAAGAAAACTTAGCTCAATTATGAAATCTAAAAGAAAAATGAAGATCTAAGAGGAGAAATGAGATTTGAACATAGATTTAGATCTCAATTACACCTTTGATCAAGCAGAAAATAAAATGAAGAAGAAATGAAAATAAAAACAGCGAATGAAATTAGATCCAAGTCTTTAATTCTCAAAATTTTGCAGAAGAAGAACAAAGATGAATTTTGAAAGCAGAAAGAACACTAGATCTCAATCCCAATTCCCAAATTCAAAATGAAAGCTAAAATCAAAACTAAAATTGACCTAAAAGTTAAAATGTAAAAGTGAGCAAAAAGATCCTCTACAAATCAAATGAACTCCTATTTATACACTTTCTAATTTTTTATTTTTAGAATTTGGAGTGGGCATTTCAAATTGGTGAAGAAGTGAATCAAATATGGCTTTTTAATTGAAATTGGACCAAGGGCCACTTTCCAGTGGAGCGCTCGGTTAAGTAAGGAAACGTAGCGCTCCCTTGCCTTGTCCCAGGCTCGTGCCAAGCCTTTGGTTGTAGCACTCAGTTAGTGAATTGAACTTAGCGCCCCTTTCCTTGGAGTGAGGCTCCCTCTTCGAATCTTGATGGCTTCATTTGCTAGCAATTTCCTTGTGAAGCATAGCGCTCGGTTAAGAGCTTCAACGTAGCGCTAGATGCTTTGGATTGTGGCTCCCACTTTCTGATGATCTACCAACTCTTGGTTCTTGCTCTCTGATGATCTACCAACTCTTGGCATTGCTCAAATGGCTTGATCTATGGGTTCAATGCTGGCATGCTCTGGACTACATAATCCAACTTTGATTGGGTTTCTATATCATACTCCATTCTATCCACGTGTCTATGCTCCCCAATGGTATGATATATGTTCTTCCACTGATACAGATTCTGAGTGTATTCTCCATACTTGGCCTGTCGCAAAGACAATCTATCATATGATTCTAGAAAATCTGCTGATTGTTCCCTTTGCCCATCAAGAATCTTTGTTTAAAATTCTTGTTGTTGAGCCATCATTTGTTGCTGCCATGTCTCTTGTCGTTCCATCATTTGGCGCTACCAGTTCTCTTGTTGCTCTCGATCCTTCAGATACTACTCCTGTTGTTGCAAGTATAGCTCTTGTTGCCTCAAATACTGCTCCTGTGCTCTCATGTGTTGTTGACACATTTCTTCAATGGATCTTTGCAATTGACTCATGTCCATTGCACCAGGAGCTTGTTCTCCTTCCACTTGTAGTCTTCTGCTTCTTTGGGATCTTCTTTCCTCTTGATTGTCATCATCAGTAGCACCTTCCATGCTTTGCCTTGTGATTCCTCTGCCTCCTTTTACCTTCTCTGTGTCTTCATCTTCAAAGAGCACTCCAGCCCTATTGCACAGCCTCAGAATAGTGCTTGGATGACCAAGCCTACTTGATTTTCTTGTATTCTCAGCCATCTCCTGAATGTTGTCTGCTATGAGCTGTGAGAGGTTGATTTCTCCTCCCTTTAAGATTCAATATGTCAGGATAGCTCACTGGATTGTGACTTCTGAGGTGTTTGTAGTAGGGAGTATAGACCTCCTCACTATCTCATACCACTCTTTGGCCTCTGGTATGAGATCTATTCTTTTCAAATGGCTTGGAGCTTCCTCTGAGTCCCTTTTCCAGTCTCTGTCTTCAAGGCACAACCCATGTAGTATCTCATCAGGGTCATTCTCACCCTGCAATCTTTCCTCAAAGCTAAGCTCTCCATAGGTTATTACTCTCAACTGTAGGGCCTTCATGACTGATGGTGGACTAAAATCTACCTCAACACCCCTGACATAGCTCTTATAAAGAGGGTTGTCCTGGCTTGTCTTCACAGCATTTGCGTAGAATTCTCTTATCATGACTGCACTGATGTCTGTTAAGGGTTCACACAAAAGTTCCCACCTCCTTTCCTTGGTAATTCTTCTCATGATAGGATACTCTCCATCCCTTAGTCTAAAGCCCATCTCTGGAATGCTGTGCTTCGATTCCATGATCCTATGATACCTTGATTCATAAAACTGAGATTTAAATCTCTTTGTATCATAAGTTGATGATTCGGCTACCACTGGTTCTTTTCCCTTCCTTCTCCTAGAACTTGATGAAGCCATATATTAAGAAGGAAAGAAATAAGAAAGGATGAGCTTGGGCACAGTTTTGTTGTGAGGGAAATGGAAAATAGGATGTTGTGCTTTAAGGTGTTTGAGAGGAACTGTATAAGTAAAGCAAAGGCAAATGGATGAGGAGGTCTTGTATGGAAAGAAGGGATATGCGAGCTTCAGAAGTCTTGTTGGCAATTTATAGAAGGCATGAATCATTGAAACAAAATCACAAGTGGGAGGGGTTCGGTTACTCAAAAATGAAGGGTGAAGATTGAGCAAAATATTGTATAAAGCTCATAGCATGGACAGCTAGCATGCAAAGATGACGGAGGACAAGGATTGATTCCCCATTGGATACATGTGGTTCGGCCTCCAAGACATTAATGCATGCAAAATTTTGTCTCCAAGAAGGCACCATTCCCTAGGCACATGTGACTCTCTTTTCAGCTTGTCATGACTGTGCATGCTCCATTTTGTCTTCTACTCAATTTCCCTTGTACCTATACAATTAAATCAAGACAATGGTAACTTTAAGGTTTGAATTACGGTGGTGTAGTGCCAAGCAATAATGAAAAACAAAATTCTACATGTTCCTTATTCATAAATAACCAATTGTGCTCCTTAGATAGTGAACCAAAATTTGGTGAACACCAAACTTGTCCCCTGCTAAGTGATCCATATAAAATGCAAAGAACATCTGTCACAATTGGTACATTCATCATAAGGGACATTTTATTTTCTACTATAAACTCATAAAATGAAACAATGCATGGTTCATCTATTCATAAATTTGATCCTTTGAGCAAAAAAAAAATTGGTTTTTCTGAGATTCAATGCATATGTAGACACCAAACTTAGTGTTTGTCTATATACTCCACCTGAATGAATAAGTATATATCCAAAGATGGCTTGAGAGGCTATTTTGGAGTGCCTTTAGGTACACCAAACTTAGGAATCAGACATATGCTTCACAATGATATGTGCAATTATCAAATCTGCCTGTAAGAACTCAAATATATGCTAGGAGAACCATTTATTGAAACTAAAACAAAGCAAGAATATTAAATCATGGGCTGCCTCCCATGGAGCACTCTTTTATCGTCATTAGCTTGACACTGACTCCTTATTAGGGTGGCTGATGATTCTGGTGCCTATGTTTGTCTCCTTTCACTGTAAGCTTTCTTGCAGTGCCCTGGTGTTCAATCTCTGTATGCTCCAGTGAGAGTATCCTGTTGATAGTGTAGTAATCATCAGATTGTTGATCTGTCCCGAACTGTTGGTAGATTAATTGCACTTTATCTCCCTTTAAGAATCCTTCAGTTGGGATTTTTTTATTTTTCCACCCTTTTAGAGCCTTTTTCTTGCTTTTCTTCCCCTTTCTTTGTGATCCTTCTGCTTTGACAGTGGGCTGTATTTTGGGATCTATCTTCTTAGTGGCCAACACCTCACTTTCTTCTTGCTTTCTCTCATCATTCTGCACAGTCCCATTTTCCTTTTGTCCTGATTTGCTTCTTGTCTCTTGCTTTGGAGGGGAATTAATGAGTATCTCCTTAGATTCCTCCTTCCAATACAAGTCTTCTCTGTCATCCTTCATGCAGTTTTCCTTTTCATCAGTATGCTGTGCTTCTAGAAAGACATTCAGAGTGATGCTCTTATTATGTACCCTTAGGGTCAGTTCTCCTTGTTCAACATCTATGATGGCCCTCGCTATGGCCAAGAATAGTCTTTCCAAGATAATAGAGTTACTCCCTTCTTCTCGTAGGTCCAGGATTACAAAGTCTGCAGGAAATATAAACTTATCCACCTTGACCAAAAGGTTTTCAATCACTCCTTTGGGAAATACCAATGATTTTTCCACGAGTTCTAGTGACATCTGTGTAGGCTTTACCTCCTCTATGCATAGCTTTCTCATCATAGAATAAGGTAGTATATTGATGCTGGCTCCTAAGTCACACAGTGCCCTTTTTATGGTCATACTACCAATGGTGCGAGGTAAGAAGAAGCTCCCAGGGTCTTGGAGTTTTGGAGGGAGCCCTTTTTGGATCACTGCACTGTATTCTTGTGTTAGAAGCATTGTTTCCTTCTCATGCCAGCTTCTCTTTTTGTTGATGAGCTCCTTCAGGAATTTAGCATATAGAGGCATCTGCTCTAATGCTTCAGCAAGTGGGATATTAATCTCCAGCTTCTTGAAGACCTCAAGGAACTTGGGGAATTGTTGATCCTGGAGTTTTTTTTGTAGCCTTTGAGGATATGGCAGAGAAGGTGTGTAAGTCTTCACTTTCTTCCTCTGTTCTTGTGATGATTCCTCCATGACTTGATTCCCTTTCCTTGAAGCTTAGAGATGCTCATCTTTCTCTTTAAACTTCTCCTATTCTTGCTCGTTTTCTTCCTTGTTGCTGGCTTCATCTTTCTTGCTGCTAGCTTTGTCATTGTCCATAGGTTTCTTGTTGACTTCTTTGTCCTTCACCAAGGTTCTTCCACTCCTTAATTGGATAGCTTTGCATTCTTCTTTGGGATTCGAAATGGTATTACTTGGGAGTGAGCTTGTTGGTCTCTCAATCACTACTTGCTTAGACAGTTGCCCAATCTGCCTTTCTAAGTTTCTCATTGAGGTTTCATGATTCTTGCTGGTAATCTCCTAATGTTTCATCATCTTTTCCATCAGTATCTCCAAGTTTGAGATCCTTTGAGCATATTGTGGTATTTGTGGCTGGTTGTGGGATGTTGAGGGTGGATGATAGTTGTTTTGGTTAGTGGCTGGGTTATTGGGTGGATAATAGCTGGAATTTGGGTAGTTGTTTTGGGGTTTTCTGTATGGATTGTGGTTAGTGTTTTGCTGGTTGTGGTTTGTGTTTCTTGAGTTGTTTTGGTTTGAATTTTTCTGCCAAGGTTGCTGGCTGTGGTTGTCTCCCTACCTTATATTTGGATGGTTCTTCCAAAAGGGGTTGTATGTGTCTCCATGGAATTCATTCTGGCTGGATCCTTGGTTGTGCATGTAGTTCACTTGTTCCTGCTGCCGATCTTCACAACTTTCCTCATTTTGTCCCCACCCAGTTGGTGGTTGATTAGTGAAATTTACTTAGACAACTTGCAGACTATCAATTCTCTTAGCCATTTGCTCAAATTGTTGCTAAATTTGCTGATGCATCACCTTGTTTTGAGGTAGAATAGTATCCACACCTTCCGACTCCAGTACAACCTTTTTCTGGGCTGGTTGGCGTTGTCTTTGATGAGTAAAGAAGTATTGATTATTTGCCACCATATCTATGAGATTTTGGGCTTCCTCTGCTATCTTCATTAGTTGCAATGAACCTTCTGCTGAATGATCTAATGCTTCCTGAGCTTTCAGAGTCAATCTTTTATAGAAATTCTGAAGTATGTCATATTCATTGAACATTTCAGGGGGCATTTTCTAATCAAGGCCTTGTATCTCTCTCAAGCCTCATACAGGGATTCTGCATCCATCTGTGTGAAGGTTTGCACCTCTGTCTTCAATCTGATAATCCTTTGAGGTGGGTATAACTTGGCTAAGAATTTACTCACTAGATCCTCCCAGTTAGTGATGCTTTCTTGTGGAAAGGCTTCAAGCCATTGAGCAGCCTTGTCCCTTAATGAAAATGGGAACAACAAGAGTTTATATATGTCAGGATGAACTCCATTGGATTTTACTGTGTCACAGATCCTCGGGAAGATAGATAAATGCTGATTTGGGTCTTCTAGTGGGCTTCCTCCATAGGAGCAGTTGTTTTGTACCAAAGTGATGAGTTAGGGCTTCAATTCAAAGTTGTTTGCATTGACATTTGGGGTAAGGATGCTACTCCCACAATGTCTTGGATTAGCAAATGTGTAAGAAGCCAAGACTCTCCTCTGGGGTTGACCATTGTTGTTGGCTACTCCCACTGGTGGATTTGTTAGATTCTCTTCCATTTCTTGGTATTCTTCTTCAGAAGTTTCTTCACCAATGATCCCCTTTCCTCTGGCTTCCCTTCTCAGTCTTCGAAGAGTTCTCTCGTCAAGATCACCAGAGGTGGAGACTTCTCTCTTTACTTCTGTCATACAACCAAAACAACAAGAAACACACAGAGCACTTTGTAGCTTGAGTGCAGTTAGAGTTAGTAGATACAAAGTCTCAAATAGTTAGTGTGCTTATCAAAAACAAAGAAAAAGTGCTTAATATAGACCACCACCTTACTTAATCATTGTCAATCTAGATCAATCTCTGGCAACGGCGTCAAAAACTTGATGGGTGGAAAATCAGATTTCCACACCAAAACTCACCGGCAAGTGAACCGGGTCGCATCAAGTAGTAATTACTCACAAGAGTGAGGTCGATCCCATAGGGATTGATGAATTGAGCAATTTTAGTTAGGTGATGAATTTAGTTAAGCAAACAGTTGATGAATTGAGTGATTTTGATTGACAGAAACTAAATTGTAGGAAATTTAAAAGGGAGAGGGGAAATTGACAGAATCTAAAGTGCAGAAAATGTAAATTAAGCTGAAACTTAAAGTGCAAGTAATGTAAATGACTGAAACTTAGATTGCAAGAAATGTAAATGGCTGAAGCTTAAAGGGCAAGAAAACTAAATGACTGAATCTAAATTGCTGAGAAATGTAAATTTCTTGAAGTGTAAAAGGGATTTTGGTGCCAGGATTCAGAATTCAACAGGAAAATGTAAAGTGCAATCAATCAGAGAAGTAGAAGATGAAATGAATCTTCAGAAGATATAAACAGAAATGAAAAACTACTTGAAGAAGTAAACAGAAAGAAAACTTAGCTCAATTATGAAATCTAAAAGAAAAATGAAGATCTAAGAGGAGAAATGAGATTTGAACACAGATCTAGATCTCAATTACACCTTTGATCAAGCAGAAAAGAAAATGCAGAAGAAATGAAAATGAAAACAGTGAATGAAATTAAATCCAAGTCCTTAATTCTCAAAATTTTGCAGAAGAAAAACAAAGATAAATTTCAGATCAAGAATTGAAACAGAATTTCTTCAATCTCAATCCAAAATTAAAAACAGAAAAGTAGAAGTTACAGAGAATGAAAACAGAAAGCTAAATTTAGATCCAATTCTCAGAACAATTGAGAAGAGCAGTAAAAGATGACTCTAAAACATAGAATCAATGAAGCTCTTCAATCTCAATTCAAATTCGAAGAACACATAGCAGAAGTTGCAGAAGAAAAGAAAATGAAAGCAGAAAGAACACTAGATCTCAATCCCAATTCCCAAATTCAAAATGAAAGCTAAAATCAAAACTAAAATTGAGCTAAAAGGTAAAATGTAAAAGTGAGCAAAACGATCCTCTACAAATCAAATGACTCCTATTTATACACTTTTGCGTCTGTCACTACGCCCAGCACTCGCGAGTTTAAAGCTCGTCACAGTCATTCAATCATTGAATCTTACTCAGAATACCACAGACAAGGTTTAGACTTTCCGGATTCTCTTGAATGCCGCCATCATTCTAGCTTACACCACGAAGTTTTCGATTAAGAGATCTAAGAGATACTCATTCAATCTAAGGTAGAACGGAAGTGGTTGTCAGGCACGCGTTCATAGGGAATGATGATGATTATCACGTTCATCACATTCAGGTTGAAGTGCGAATGAATATCTTAGAAGCGAAATAAGATGAATTGAATAGAAAACAGTAGTACTTTGCATTAATCTTTGAGGAACAGCAGAGCTCCACACCTTAATCTATGGAGTGCAGAAACTCTACCGTTGAAAATACATAAGTGATAATGGAGTTCATTGGTCTCGGCCCCAGAGGGGAACCGGAGTAACCAAGACTGCGAATACAATGATAAAAAGTTCTATTTATAATAAACTAGTCACTAGGGTTTACAGAAGTAAGTAATTGGTGCATAAATCTACTTCCGGGGCCCACTTGGTGTGTGCTTGGGCTGAGCTTGAAGTCTACACGTGGAGAGGTCATTCTTGGAGTTGAACGCCAGCTTTTGTGCCATTTTGGGCGTTGAACTCCACTTTGCCGAGAGCTGGCGTTGAACGCCAGTTTGCGTCATCTAAACTCGGGCAAAGTATGGACTATTATATATTGCTGGAAAGCCTTGGATGTCTACTTTCCAATGCAATTGGAAGCGCGCCATTTTGAGTTCTGTAGCTCCAGAAAATACATTTTGAGTGCAGGGAGGTCAGAATCCAACAGCATCAGCAGTCCTTCTTCAACCTCTGAATCTGATTTTTGCTCAAGTCCCTCAATTTCAGCCAGAAAAAACCTGAAATCACAGAAAAACATACAAACTCATAGTAAAGTCTAGAAATGTAAATTTAACATAAAAACTAATGAAAACATCCCTAAAAGTAACTAGATCCTACTAAAAACATACTAAAAACAATGCCAAAAAGCGTACAAATTATCCGCTCATCACAACACCAAACTTAAATTGTTGCTTGTTCCCAAGCAACTGAAAATCAAATAGGATAAAAAGAAGAGAATATACTATAAATTTCAAACTATCAATGAAACATAGCTTCAATTAGATGAGCGGGACTTATAGCTTTTTCCCTCTTGAATAGTTTTGGCATCTCACTTTATCCATTGAGGTTCAGAATGATTGGCTTCTATAGGAACTCAGAGTTTAGATAGTGTTATTGACTCTCCTAGTTCAGTATGATGATTCTTGAACACAACTTGTTTTATGAGTCTTGGCCGTGGCCCTAAGCACTTTGTTTTCCAGTATTACCACCGGATACATAAATGCCACAGACACATAATTGGGTGAACCTTTTCAGATTGTGACTCAGCTTTGCTAAAGTCCCCAATTAGAGGTGTCCAGGGTTCTTAAGCACACTCTTTTTTTTGCTTTGGACCTTGACTTTAACCATCATAGATAGCTCAGATAAACCATCATAGAATATATCCAGGATGGTCCATTCTGAAAGCATGTCAGAAGGACACTTTTTGGTCAGCTGCTTGTATCTTTCCCAAGCTTCATAGAGGGATTCACCTTCTTTTTGTCTGAAGGTTTGAACATCCATTCTAAGCTTGCTCAGCTTTTGAGGAGGAAAGAACTTGGCTAAGAAAGCCGTGACCAGCTTATCCCAAGAGTTCAGGCTATCTCTGGGTTGAGAGTCCAACCACACTCTAGCTCTGTCTCTTACAGCAAAAGGGAAAAGCATGAGCCTGTAGACGTCAGGATCTACTACATTAGTCTTAACAGTATCACAGATCTGCAAGAATTCAGTTAAGAACTGAAAAGGATCTTCAGATGGAAGTCCATGAAACTTGCAGTTCTGCTGCATCAGAGAAACTAGCTGAGGTTTCAGCTCAAAATTGTTTGCTCCAACGGTAGGAATGGAGATGCTTCTTCCATGTAAATTGGAATTAGGTGCAGTAAAGTCACCAAGCATTCTCCTTGCATTATTGTTGTTGGGTTCGGCTGCCATCTTCTTTACTTGTTCGAAATTTTCAATAAGGTTGTCTCTGGATTGTTGTAATTTAGCTTCTCTTAGTTTTCTCTTTAGAGTCCTTTCAGGTTCTGGATCAGCTTCAACAAGAATGCCTTTTTCTTTGTCCCTGCTCATAAGAAAGAGAAGAGAAAAAGAAAAGAAGAGGAATCCTCTATGTCACAGTAAAGAGGTTCCTTATTGTTAGTAGAAGAAGAAAAGGAGAGAAAAAAATTCGAACACAGATAGAAGAGGGGGTTCGAATTTGGTGAGTGATGTGAGGAAGAGATGTTAGTAGATGAATAAATAAATAGAATAAGATGGGAGAGGGAGAGGATTTTCGAAAATAAATTTTTTTTTTTTAAAAAAGGAGTTAGTAATTTTCGAAAAATAATTTTTGAAAAAGGTTAGTAATTTTTTTTTTTGAAAAGTTTAAAATCAAAAGTTAAAATAATTAATTAATTAAAAAGAATTTTTGAAAAAAAGGGAGATATTTGTTTTATGAATTTTTTTTTTTCGAAAATTATATGAAAAAGAAAAAATAAGGATTCCAAAATTTTTAATATGAATTCCAGGAATCTTATGCTCTTTAGTCTAAAGCTCCAATCAAAGGGTCAGGCATGGCTTAATAGCCAGCCAAGCTTTAGTATGAATATGGGAGTAATTCATTCAATTTTAATCCAAAACCTCTGTCCAAAAGAATTTAGACATGGTTTTTATAGCCAGCCATGCTTCAACATGCTTCATGAAACTCTAGAATTCATTCTTAAAAATTCTGAAGAAAAATATGTTTTTGAAAATATTTTTATTTTAAATTTTTTTTTTTGAAAACAAAGGAGAAATTTTTTGAAAGATTTTTTTGAAAAATTTTTGAAAACTTTTTGAAAAGAAAACGAAAAGAAAGTTACCCAATCTGAGCAACAAGATGAACCGTCAGTTGTCCAAACTCGAACAATCCCCGGCAACGGCCCAAAAACTTGGTATGCGAAATTGTTACTCAGGTTGTGAATTATTGTTTGAAATTGATTCCCTGGCAATGGCACCAAAAACGGATGCACAGAACCATGGTTTAAACATATCTTCACAACTTCGCATAACTAACCAGCAAGTGCACTGGGTCGTCCAAGTAATACCTTACGTGAGTAAGGGTCAACTATTATATATTGCTGGAAAGCCCTAGATGTCTACTTTCCAAAGCAATTGAAAGCGCGCCATTTTGAGTTCTGTAGCTCCAGAAAAGCCATTTTGAGTGCAGGGAGGTCAGAATCCAACAGCATCAGCAGTCCTTCTTCAACCTCTGAATCTGATTTTTGCTCAAGTCCCTCAATTTCAGCCAGAAAATACCTGAAATCACAGAAAAATACACAAACTCATAGTAAAGTCCAGAAATGTGAATTTAACATAAAAACTAATGAAAACATCCCTAAAAGTAACTAGATCCTACTAAAAACATACTAAAAACAATGCCAAAATGCGTACAAATTATCCGCTCATCATAGCCCAAGGAAGAAAAGAGTGTGGCAAAGAAAAGTGAGAAGCGTGGCACATGGAAGGAGGGAAGCTCCAATGCTCCCCCCAAGAGCTCAGTGCTCTCCAAAGGAGCACAACAATGAACCAAGGAGGCAATGCTTCAATGCTCTACTCCCCTTGTGAGCTGAGCACAATTTGAGAATCAAGAAACAAGGAAAGGAGAAACAATGCTCAGCTCTCCAAGGGAGCATTATCGGGCTCTCACAAGAAATAAATCAAAGGAAATAAGTTGCCAATGCTTGCTCCAAGGTTTGAACCCATGACCCAAGGGAAGGAGGGGCTACTGGTATGCAAAATTGTTACTCTGAGGTTGTAAAATTTGTTGTTCGTTCTCTCCCTGGCAATGGCGTCAAGAACTGGTGCACAATACCATGGTCCAAACATAACTTCACAACTTCGCACAACTAACCAGCAAGTGCACTGGGTCGTCCAAGTAATAAAACCTTACGTGAGTAAGGGTCGATCCCACGGAGATTGTTGGTATGAAGCAAGCTATGGTCACCTTGTAAATCTCAGTCAAGCGGATATCAAATGGTTATAGTATTTTCGAATAGTAATAATAAATAAACAGAAAATAAAGATAGAAATACTTATGTATATCATTGGTGAGAATTTCAGATAAGCGTATAGAGATGCTTTCGTTCCTCTGAATCCCTGCTTTCCCACTGTCTTCATCCAATCAGTCCTACTCCTTTCCATGGCAAGCTTTCTGTAAGGGCATCACCGTTGTCAATGGCTACATCCCATCCTCTTGTGAAAGAGGTCCAAATGCTCTGTCACAGCACGGCTAATCATCTGAGGTTCTCGATCATACTGGAATAGGATTAACCCTCATTTTGGGTCTGTCACTACGCCCAGCACTCGCGAGTTTGAAGTTTGTCACAGCCATCCCTTCTCAGATCCTACTCGGAATACCACAGATAAGGTTTAGACTTTCCGGATCTCAGGAATGGCCATCCATGGGTTCTAACTTATACCACGAAGATTCTAATATCTCGGACTCGGTTCCCTGTATTAGATATCTAAGAGATATTCATTCTAGCTTGTTTGCATGTAGAATGGAAGTGTTTGTCAGGCACGCGTTTATAAGTGAGAATGATGATGAGCGTCACATAATCATCATAATCATCATGTTCTTGGGTGCGAATGGATATCTTAGAAGCGGAATAAGTTGAATTGAATAGAAAATAGTAGTACTTTGCATTAAATCATGAGGAACAGCAGAGCTCCACACCTTAATCTATGGAGTGCAGAAACTCTACCATTGAAAATACATAAGTGATAATGGTCCAGGCATGGCCGAATGGCCAGCCCCCATGAAAGTCTAAGATAGCATAAAACTGATCAAAGATGTCTAATACAATAGTAAAAAGTCCTATTTATACTAAACTAGTTACTAGGGTTTACAAAAGTAAGTAATTGATGCATAAATCCACTTCCGGGGCCCACTTGGTGCGTGCTTGGGCTGAGCTTGAAGTTTACACGTGGAGAGGTCATTCTTGGAGTTGAACGCCAGTTTGTAACGTGTTTCTGGCGTTCAACTCTGGCCTGTGACGTGTTTCTGGCGTTTAACTCCAGACTGCAGCGTAGAACTGGCGTTCAACGCCTTTTTGCGTCATCTAAACTCGGCCAAAGTATGGACTATTATATATTACTGGAAAGCCCTGGATGTCTACTTTCCAACACAATTTAAGCGCGCTAGTTTGAGTTATGTAGCTCCAGAAAATCCACTTTAAGTGTAGGGAGGTCAGAATCCAACAGCATCAGCAGTCCTTCTTCAACCTCTGAATATGATTTTTGCTCAAGTCCCTCAATTTCAACCAGAAAATACCTGAAAAATCACAGAAAAACACACAAACTCATAGTAAAGTCCAGAAATATGAATTTAACATAAAAACTAATAAAAATATCCCTAAAAGTAACTAGATCCTACTAAAAACATACTAAAAATAATGCCGAAAAGCGTATAAATTATCCGCTCATCACAACACCAAACTTAAATTGTTGCTTGTCCCTAAGCAACTGTAAATCAACTAGGATAAAAAGAAGAGAATATACTATAAATTCCAAACTATCAATGAAACATAGCTCCAATCAAATGAGTGGAACTTGTAGCTTTTTGCCTCTTGAATAGTTTTGGCATCTCACTTTATCCATTGAAGTTCAGAATGATTGGCATCTATAGGAACTCAGAGTTCAGATAGTGTTATTGATTCTCCTAGTTCAGTATGTTAATTCTTGAACACAGCTACTTTATGAGTCTTGGCCGTGGCCCTAAGCACTTTGTTTTCCAGTATTACCACCGGATACATAAATGCTACACACTTCGCCATTTTTCTTCTTTTTTTTTCTGCAAGCTTTTGTATTCACTGCTTTTTCTTGCTTCAAGAATCAATTTTATGATTTTTCAGATTATCAAATAACATGTCTCCTTGTCATCATTCTTTCAAGAGCCAACATATTTAACATTCTTAAACAACAACTTCAAAAGACATATGCACTGTTCAAGCATTCATTCAAAAAACAAGAAGCATTGTCACCACATCAATATAATTAAACTAAGTCCAAGGATAAATTCAAAACTCATGTACTTCTTATTCTTTTGAATTAAAATATTTTTCATTTAAGAGAGGTGATAGATTCATATTCACTGCTTTAAGGCATAGACACTTAGACATTAATGATCATGTAATAAAGACACAAACATAGATAAATATTTAACATAAGAAAACAAAAAATAGAAAGATTAAGAACAAGGAATGAGTCCACCTTAGTGATGGTGGCGTTTTCTCCTTGAGGAACCAATGATGTCCTTGAGCTCTTCTATGTCTCTTCCTTGTCTCTATTGCTTGATCCCTAGTGATTTTGGTGCTCCTATCCTTAGTTGCTCCCAGTAATTGTGTGGGGGGAAAATGTATCCCCTGAGGTATCTCAGGGATCTCTTGATTTGCAGTCAAATGTTCTACCACTGAGCTATAGATCCTTTACATGAATCTCTCCATCTCCCATGACTTGGAGGTGGAAGCTTTTGTCTTCCCTTTTCTCTTCTCTCTCTTTTTTTTTTGAGGTTTCTCTGGCCTTAGGTGCCATCAATGGTTATGGAAAAGCAAAATAAGCAATGCTTTTACCATACCAAACTTAGAATGTTGCTCGCCCTCGAGCAGGAGAAAAAAGAATAGATGAAGAAGAAGATGTGGAAGAAACTAGGATTATGAGGAGGGAAGGTGGGGATCCTGTGGGATCCACAGATCCTGAGATGATCCTGTGAGGTTCACAGATCTTGAGGTGTCAAGGATTTACATCCTTGCACCAATTAGGCATGTAAAATGCCTTTGCATGCAATTCTGGCGTTTAACCGCCGAATTGATGCTTGTTCTGGGCGTTCAACGCCCAGATGCAGCATATTTCTGGCGTTAAATGCCAGCTTCATGCTTGTTTCTGGCGTTCAGCGCCAGCTCCATGCTCTGTTCTAGCGTTGAACGCCAGCCAAATGCTCCTTACTGGCGTTTAAACGCCAGTGAACTCCTCCTCCAGGGTTGACGTCGGGATTTCTACCAGTAAAGAGATTCATAGAAATAGTCGCATTGTAGATATAGTCTCTAAACCGACAAAAATCCCTTCGTACAAATGTTTTGGGTGTCACAAGTAAGAAACCCCTTTAAAAATTGTTAACCAAGTATTCAAACCTCGGGTCGTCTTCTCAAGGAACTGCGAGGAAGTATGTTCTTATTATTGGCTATGAAGGTTGTAAGCGGGGTTTAGAAGGTGAGAAGCAAGTGATTTGAATGACAAGTAAAGTAAATGGCAATTAAAATAAATAAATACTGTAAAACAAACTTTTGGCAAGGTAAGAGAAATTAGATGTCCAACTTAGTTATCTCTCTCAACTACAATGAAGGTTAAATCTATATTCCACTTGGTCAACCTTTACTAAAGGAAAGGAAAGTCAAGGGACTAATTAAATTGACCTTTGAATCCTAATTATTTCCTAAGAAAAGGTTGGGATTACTTAAGTTCAGCTCAATTAGCAAGATAAGGATTATCAGTTATGTTGAGTTTAATAACTGTTGAGTTACTGAATTCTTAATCAGAACCAAAAGGGGAAAAAGTAAAATTGCTGGAATAATAAAAATATCCGTAGATGGGAAACAATGGTAACTTAAATCAAAGAGAACAATCATAAACTGAAAATACCTCAATTATCATTAATTCAAATAACAGTCTGCAACATGGAAGAATTCATAGATTCAATTATAAAGATAAATAGCCAACTCAGATACTGAATTAAATAAATAAAGTGAAAGGGAAGTTTAAAACAAAGAAATATAAAACTTGGATTGAGAGTCACTCTTAAAACAAGAAGAAATCCTAAATCCTAAATCCTAAAAGTGAGAGAGGAGAAGATCTCCCTCTCAACTAAATCTAAATCATTGAAAAGTAAAATATGCGAGCTCTCCCTGAATGGATGCATTTCCACACTTTATAACATTTGGTCTATGCTGTCTGTACTTGGATCTGGGCCAAAAAGGGCTTCAGAATTTGCTGGGGGCGTATTCTGTAAATTCTGGTGCGTGGCCTCTGTCACGCGTCCGCGTGGGTCACGCGGTCGCGTCATTTGGAGATTTTCCTTGCCACGCGGTCGCGTCAGTCATGCGACCGCATCATGTGCGTTCTGCTTAAGGCGCGCGGTCGCGTCAGTTATGCGGCCGCGTCGCTGCATCTTCGCTTCTGGCACGCGATTGCGTCGTCCATGCGATCGCGTGAACACCAGTTTCCTTCAAAGCTCCGTTTTGCCTTCTCCTTCCATTTTTGTATGTTTCCTTTTCCATCCTCTAAGTCATTCTGCCTTAGAAAATCTAAAACTACTCAACACACTAATCACGGCATCGAATGGAAATAAAGGTAATTAAAATAATTAATTTTAAAGCTTAGGAAATATGTTTTTCACTTATATTACATAATAAGGAAGGGAAAGTAAAACCATGCAGTTAATATGAATAAGTAGGTGGAGGATTGAATAAATCACTCAAATTAAGCACAAAAGAACTCATGAAATATGGGTTTATCAACCTCCCCACACTTAAACACTAGCATGTCCTCATGCTAAATCCAAGGTAAATAATTAAGGTTAAAGTGAAGGAATGTTATGCAATGCAACCTAATTTAAATGCAACTACCTAAATGGATGATGCATCATGCAATTCTAATTTATTCGCTTATATATAGAGCTTACATGTAGTCAAGTTAATTCTCATTCTCAAGGAGTCATGTATATGTATAGCCAACCCTTAAATAATAAAGTATTTTAGCAAATGAGATGGGAAAGAAAACATTGTACAAACTTGCAAAATAATTAGTAAATTAAGTACAGATATATGTTGATGAGTTATTGAACCCTCACTGGATTTTGTGTTTACTCTCTAGTCACTCAGTGTTTATTGGGTTTATTCACTCTATTTTTCTTTTTATTCTTATTTTCTATAGCTTTGTTCTTCATCTAACCAATCAACAATTATAGAATATAGTCACACCAAAAAGTCATGAGGTCTTTAATTGAGGTTGTAATATGGTCAAGGTAAAGGTAAGGATTTATGTATAGGGTCAAGTGAGCTAATAAGTGAATCCTTAATTAGACTAAGATCTCACCTAACATACATATTTAGTAAGACAAAAATCTCTTTACCTATTTTCCCATGTTATCCCACTTATTGTTACATGCTCATGTTTCACTTTTTATTTTTATCCCATGTGCATTGTTTTTATTTTTGCATTGGGGAATTTCTTTTGTATACCCTTTTAATTAGATGCTGAAAAATAACTCTCTTTCTCTTCTCTTTTTTTTTTTTTGATGCACATGGTAATTGAATCACTTAGATTTTCTCATGAGCATGCTTCCCAAATTTATTTTATTTCTTTTAACTTCTCTACCCTTTTGTTTCTATCATCCATGTTCCCAAAAGGTTTCTCACATTTAACTCTATTCATGATTTTCTATCTTAAGCTAACCAAGGATTCACTTGGGATTTTCTTTTGTTTTTCTGCTTAAGGCTAGTAATTTGGCTAAACAGAATAAAGGGGTTTTAAAAGGCTCAAGGGGGCTAACAAGGGTGATGTAAAAGGTAGGCTAATTTGGGGTAAGTGAGCTAAAATCAAATGATGGCCTCAATCATTCTCTTGGTATGTATCTATTCTATATTCTATAATTGGACATATAGATTAAAGCAAAGAAAAGAACATCAGAATAAAAAGAAATGAAACACACAGAAATGAAATTATGGTTTGAATGCAACCATACAATTAAGCTCAAGACTCACAGGCTGTGTGTTCTCTAACTCAAGCATCATATATCATTTATATATTGTATGCAGGTTTAGTTAAAAATTCCCATTATTCTCATAAAAAAATTATTTAGGGTAGCTTTTAAAGTTTTAATGTTCCTCCTTGATGAAATATTGTCAGCTTAACTACATCATGTAATGCTATATACAAGGTTTGTGGATTTAAATCTGATATGTTTAATTTCCTAGCTTACTTCCTTTTTATATTTTTCAATTTAAACTATACTATCTTATGCTAAAAAGGGTAAGCTATACTAATTAATCCACTAATAAATCAGAATTGCAAACTAAACTAAATAACTAACAATATGAACTAAAGATGCAATATGCAAAAATAGAGTAAAAATACATAAAAGCAATGTATAAGTACTCAGAAAATAACAGTAAAAGAAAAAGAGAAAAATACAGAAAAATATCCAAAATAAAAGAAAAAGATGTAGTGGTTCACCAAAATAAACGCCAGAGATGGCGACCTCCCCACACTTAAAAGGAAGCATCTTCCCCGATGCTTAATCAAGCCGGATGTGAAGGGGTGTCATCACTGGTAGGGATGGTATCTGGAGTCTCAGTGGTGGTGGGCTGGGAGTCTGGCTGCTGTAGAGGTGGGGCTGACTGGATCGGGATCTCCGGATCCGCAGCCTCTATCTGGGGCATAACCTCCTGATGCGGGGCAGCCTGCTCTGTGGCTGCCTGCTGATGGGTCTCCTCCTGGAAATGAGTCTCCTCCTCGTGCGCATCCTCCTCCTCCTCTGATGGCTTAGATGGTGTGTCGGGCTCAGAGGGGATGTCACCACCCTGTCGGATCATCAGCTTCAGATGCGAATAGCGTCGCTGGCTGCGACGCTCCAATCTCTCATACCGGCGCCGGTTACGACACTCCATCTGATCAAGCTGTCGGAATAAGCGGTGCACGAGGCGGTATACGGGCTCTGTGGCAGGTGGAGGTGCAGTGGTAGCGGCAGGAGCAGCAGTGGCAGCTGTGGATGAAGAGGGTCCAGTAGACGGTGGGGCTGTCTCTTCAGTAGCAGTGAAGGGTGGTGGTCTGTAGCCCAAAGCTAAGAAGTTCCTGCTGTGAGGAATGATCTTCCTGTAATCCGCCGCTGGTGGTCTCTCATCGGCATCTTCCCATGGCACGTCAGCCCGACGGCCAAGCTGTGTAACTAGATATGGAAAATGGAGGGTGTCTCGGACGTGGACCCTGGCCATATAGTGCCGAATGAAACGTGGCAGATAAAGGGCCTTACCCTCCAGCACACACCAAAGGAGGGTGATCATGGTAGTCGGGATCTCCGTCTCGTGAGTACTCGCCATCACAAAATTACTCAAGATCTGATGCCATAACCGAGCCTCATCATTTAAGTACACTCTCTTGATCCCTCTAGGCATGGTAGTGTCCTGACCCATCTCCCAAGGAACTGTCGGGTCGAGAGCTATCCGTGCCTTCACGGCATCCCAGTCAAACTGCATCTGGCCCATGTCCTCCTCAGCCTTTACAAAACCATCAGGTTGATCGGACTTGGCTAGGAGCCAGAGAGAGTCATCTAAGGCCTCTTCAGTGACCAGAATTTGCTTTCCTCTCAGGTTCACGGCATCTAGGGTGGTGAGGTAGTAGTTACAGTAGAATTCCCGGACCCAAGATGCGTTGACCTCTGTCAGTGTTCTTTCCAGAAAGAACCAGCCCCTTTGCTTGATTTGCTCAGTGGTGTACTATGGGAGTGCTTCTGGAATCTTCAGAGTTCGTTCCAGGTATAGATTTCTGGAGTTTGCAAAAGTCGGGTACTTCAGTTCACAGTACTGGTTTGCAAATTTTATTGGATCATTTGCAGGGAGCAGCTGGTAAGCTTTTTCCTGCTGTGTGAAGTTCTTCTCCCGCCATGAAGAATCGTGCATTAGAGCAATGATAGACTGGGAGGAATCTCCTCTCTTGTGCTTGCCAGTTGCCTTGCCTTTACCTTTCCTCTGTGAGGCAGACATCCTGAAAAACAGAAAACCAGGATATGGATAAAAATAGTAAAGCAGATAGGCAATTAAATAAAGGAAACTCAAAGCGGCAAAGGAGAAATAAAATAAGGAAAATGAGTATATGAAATGTGATTGAATTTATGTTAAATGGAAAAAAATAAGCAATATGCCATGGTTAGAAAGTTAGAGGAAAGTGAAAATAATCAGAAAAGAGATCAAAAGAGTTAGTATGGTTAGGATTTGAAAAAGAAATTAGTAAATTAAAATCAGTGAGTTAGTAAAGTGCGGGTTAAAGTAAGTGGCATAGAGAAAAAAAACCATGTAACAAGGATTCACAGGTAAGAATAGAAGTACTCATAATCTAGCAAGCAGTTTATGAACCAGGAAATCAAAAAGGATAAGAAAGTCTGCCATAGCATTCATGTAATGGTTTGGGTAAAGCAGAGTAAAACAGAGTTCAGAAATGCCAAACCAAAACATGAACGAAAACAATTTTCAAAAAAAAAAAAATTTGGGCAGCATTCTGGCTAAATTTGGATTGTCCCGGAAAATAAACAGCAAACAAAGCAATTCATATGAATTAAAAACTTGCTGCAGTTATGATAAACCACTATTTTATGGTTTATCTTGTGCTCAATTGAGTGGTTTTTACCAACTCTTTACCCACTTATTCATACTATTTGCATGGTTTTATATTTCCTTCCTAATTATGTGCTTTGATTGAAAACATGCTTCTTTGATCTTATATTTGCTTATTATTAATCCTCTCTTATTACCATTAGATGCCTTGACACGTTTGTACGAAGGGATTTTTGTCGGTTTAGAGACTATATCTACAACGCGACTGTTTTTATGACATTCTTTACTGGCAAAAATCCCGACCTCAAAATGGTGCCATTGCCGGGGAATTGCAAATGTGTGCCTTATTATTGGTTATTGTAAATATTTTTTTTTATTTTTGCTTGTTTATTTGTTTTTATTTTTGTTTTTATTTTTGCTTTTTCATAAATTAAGAGGTTATTTGTTTTTATTTAGTTATAAATTTTTTTTTTTAAAATTTGTTCTTAGTGTTCATCTTGATCTTCAAGTTGTTCTTCGCGTTCATCTTGACCTTCAAGCTGTTCTTAGTTGTTTTCTTCGTTTTGATCTAAAAATTTGAAATTTGGTGTCATTTTATTGTTTTTCTCTTTCCTCATTAAATTCAAAAATATTTTTAATTAATTTTTTCGAAAAAAAAATTATAGTTGAAGGGAGTTGTCATAGAAAGAAAAACATCAAGGATGAGTACGATTTTATACTTAAACAACTGGACAAAGTAGCAATTATTAAAAAGGAAGAAGTGGTTGCAGACTTAAGAGGAGGAAGGTGGCCAGTGGTAAGAATTGTCCTGCAAGGTTCATCATGGTTGGAAGCTTTAAGTTTAAACGCAAAGGTTGTTATAAAGCTCAACTGAATGGGTCTAGGAAGTTGTTTGGTCGCCTTAGTGAGAATTCAGATTGCCTGCCACCCGAATGGAACAATATTGCTCAACAAGAAGACGGGTGCAAAAGCAAGATTTGGGACCCCGGAATCCAATCTAGAAATCAGCACTCTTGGGGCCTTGTCACATGCTTTAACTTACTTGAAGGCTTTCTGCGCCTAGTTTGGGATCCCGGAGGCCATTGGAATCACAAACATTGGTGGAGATTCCTGGATGAATACAAGCACAAGCCACCATAACAGGAAGCTCACCAAATGTCCAACTTAAGGACTTTAACTAAAAGTGCTAGGTGGGAGACAACCCACCATGGTATAATCGTTCCTTTTTCATTTTTTAGTTTTATTTGTTTTTGAGTTTTATTTTATTTTATTGAACCTGGAGTTTTGCATCACATCCATATTAACACTGCATTCTGCATTTTCTTTTCAGACTAAAAAAAAAAAAAGCGAGCACGCGACGCAACCGCATCAGCGACGCGTCCGCGTCGCAAGGAGATGAGAGAATAATAAATTGAACAGAAAGTTACGCAGGAGCAGCGCTGGAGGCATGCCAATGGCACAAATCACCCCACGCGACCGCGTCATATGGGAATAATGGCCTCCCACGCGACCGCGTGCCTCACGCGGCCGCGTGACCTGAAAATCGACGTCAACCAGGTGCATGGCCGAAAGTTGAGCTGGAGTTGGGCAGGACTCGTGCTGGTAGCCCAAGCCTCACCACGCGAACGCGTGCCTCACGCGTCCGCGTCATATCCCCATGATGGCCACTCACGCGATCGCATAGCATGCGATCGCGTCACCCAGAATTTTGGCAAAAAGAGTTTCGAACAGAGAGTTACGCGACCACGAGGCTACACTCGCGCCAATCACACAAAACAGGCCACGCGATCGCGTGACCCACGCGTCCGCGTCACCTGACCTTATCACGCACCACGCGACCGCGTCACTCACGCGTCCGCATCACAAGCAGCGCACAGAATATCCAGATCAGCCAATTTTCTTATCTTTTCTTCTCTAATCCTTATTTTTCCTATCTTTTCTTATTTCTTTCTTCTTCCTTTCTTATTTTCCTTCACTTCCATTCTATTTTATTTAATTTATTTGCATACTTTCATTCATTGCATTATTTTCATTGGTGTTAGAAATTTATTTGGGTCACTATTTCTATATTTTACTTGTGGGTTATTAGAGGAATTATTTGACAATTATATATATTTATTTTTAAAGGGTTGCTTGCATGTTCAATTTATTATTTTCATTAGATTATTTACCATGCATGCTATGTGTTTGTGAAAACGCCCGTATGGCATTATGCACTTCTCTATTATACTTTATACTATTTAATGCTTGCTTTTCATAAACTCCCTTTACTATTTTAATTGAATATAATTGTCAATACAAACATGGTAAATTATTACAAGTAATGCTTGGTCTATGCTACTCATGCCCTTTTCCGGCATGCCAATAAACACCCTGCATCCACTTATCTTTCGATGCACTGGCTATTTTTCATTACTGGCTTTTCACATGTACTCGAGAGCATGTGTTAATGTCAATTACATCCTAATGTGTATCCATCACCACTCTTCCATTCTCTTCCTTGCTATATATCTATTTGAATTTAATTTACTTTCTCTTCCCTTCTTCAGGATGGCCACCAAGGAAGGAAAGGAGAAAGCTACTCCCAAACCGCCGGCAAGGAAAGGAACAAAAAGAAGAGCCCAGCTGAGAAACCACAACCCCCATCCACTTGCACATCTTAGCATGCACCGAGGACGGTGCAATCTTTAAGTGTGGGGAGGTCGATACCGATCTCCATGGGTTAGTTATTTCTTGACTCAACACCATATTTTTTTATTTTATTCGTTTGTTCATTGTTGCATTCGCATATTTGATTGCATGTTTATTTGATTTTTTTTTTTTGCATATTTTACCACTTGGTTGAAGTAATATTTTCTTTTTCAAGAAAATTTTTAGATCATTTCACTAATTTGAATAAAATTTAATGTTACACTTGTTTGAAGAGATATTATACTGGAACATGGTTTAGAGCTCGAACACACAAAACCTGTGAGATTTTGAGCCTATTTAAATTGGTTGCATTTTTTAACCAATATTTTATTTTTGATGTGTATTTTTTCTCTCTAAAATTGTGATATTTGTCTTGCTTAATTCTATATTTTCATAATTTGATGTATTCATACACTTATATGATTGAGGCCTTTGTTTCACTTAGCTTACATACCCATATCGCCTTACCTTTCATTATCCTTTGCAAACCAATTTGAGCCTATTTTATCCCTTTGTTCTTTACTTTAGCACATCATTAACTCTAAGCGGAAAACAATAATATCCTTAATTTGAATCCTTAGTTAGCTTAGACTAGTGAGAGCGCTCATAAATTAAGTGTGGGAAAAGTGGGTTTGGAAACAATTGGTTTGAGAATTGAGTATGTTAGAATTTTCTAAAAATGTGAAAGAAATGTTTAGCTGCATGTAGTTACATTCATAGGTTGTATTTCATACATTCTTCATTCTTTATAGCTTCTCTTGAGCTTAGCATGAGGACATGCTATTGTTTAAGTGTGGGGAGGTTGATAAACCACTATTTTATGGTTTATCTTGTGCTCAATTGAGTGGTTTTTACCAACTCTTTACCCACTTATTCATACTATTTGCATGGTTTTATATTTCCTTCCTAATTATGTGCTTTGATTGAAAACATACTTCTTTGATCTTATATTTGCTTATTATTAATCCTCTCTTATTACCATTAGATGCCTTGATATGTGTGTTAAGTGTTTTCAGATATTATAAGGCAGGAATGGCTTGGAGGATGGGGAGAAAGCATGCAAAAGTGGAAGGAATGCAAGAAGTTGGAGAAATTGCTAAGCTGTCCAGCCTGACCTCTCAGCACTCAAACGGCTATAACTTTAGCTACAGAGGTCTAAACGACGCGGTTCTAGTTGCGTTGGAATGTTAACATCCGGGGCTTCGATTTGATATATAATATGCTATAGTTCCCCTGACGCTAGGCAACGCGACTGCGTGATCCATGCGGCCCCGTCGCAGTGACGAAAAACCAGCATGGCAAAATCCGAAACCAGCAAATTCTGGACTGTTTTTGACCCCGTTTGTGGCCCAGAAAACACAGATTAGAGGCTATAAAGTGGGGGAATGTATCCATACATATCATGCTTCCATATATCACTTGTCATGATTTAGATTTAGTTTGGAGAGAGGTTCTCTCCTCTCTCTCTTAGGATTTAGGACTTCTCTTAGTTTTAGGAGTAACTCTCAAATCCCAGGTTCTTTATTTTTATTTATTTTTCTAATTTAATTTATGAATTCCCATGTTATGATTTAAACATTTTATTTAATATAATTCAAAGTATTTCAGACTTATGATTGCTCTCTTTAATTTATTAATGCCCTGTGTTTATCCAAATTATTTTTATTCAAGTAGAATTTCTCCCCTTTTGGCTTTGGTTGATTGATTGGTAACGCTTGAGCTGTCAAATAAAACAGTGGTTGAAATTGGCAGATTCTGATTGCACTAGGATTGCTCTAAAGCTAGTCTCTCCACAAGAGTTGACTAGGACTTGAGAATCAAGCTAATCAGTCCACTTAACCTTCCTTTGTTTAGTAAAGGTTAACAAAGTGGGATTAAAACCCAATTCTCATCACAATTGATAAGGATAGGACTTCCAGTTCTTCATACTTTGCCAAGAGTTTATTTTTATTATTAATTTATCTTTCATAATTATTCCTCTTTCTCAAAACCCCAATTTACAATCTCCATAACCAATAATAAGAACATACTTCCCTGCAATTCCTTGAGAAGACGACCCGAGGTTTGAATACTCGGTTATCAATTTCAAAGGGGTTTGTTACTTGTGACAACCAAACACGTTTGTACGAAGGGATTTTTGTCGGTTTAGAGACTATATCTACAACGCGACTGTTTTTATGACATTCTTTACTGGCAAAAATCCCGACGTCAAGTTACCAATAAGGAATAGAAACAGTAAAATTTAGAGTAACAAGCAGCAATTGTAGGAAAACACAGCATATGAACAAGGTCACAGGAACAGCAGAATTGCAGTTATGATAAAACAGAAACAGGAACAGTGCAAGTAAACAGACCTAGATCCACTAACCACCGCCTAAGCTACCTAACAACCTAAAAATTCCACTGCAACATGCATATCTAACTATCCTAATTATGAACAGGAACGGAAAAAAATTACAGAAAAATGACGAACGGAGAAAAGGGGGTTGCTTTTGCGGAACCCAGTAGGCGGGAGGGGTGGAACGGGGAAGAAGGTGGCTGCGGTGGCGTCCGGCGCGGTGGCGGGGCACGGCTTTGCGGTGGCGGCTGAGGGGGGCAGTGGCGAAGAGAGGGTTTAGGGTTAATATTTTCGAATCCACGCGGCCGCGTGGGGCACGCGGTCGCGTGGTTGGGGTGAAAATGGGAGTGACGCGATCGCGTGGGGCGCGCGATCGCATGAGAGGGGGGAAAAAAGGGTGACGCGATCGCGTGGGTCGCGTGATCGCGTCGCCGGAATTCGTGCTAAATGCACGACTCCAGCGCCGTTTTAGCGCAACTCTCTGTCTCCTTTTTTGTTGATGTGCAATCCATGTGACGCGATCGCGTTGCTCACGCGGTCGCGTGGGATTGGTATTGTGCAAGTGACGCGATCGCATGGGGCATGCGATCGCGTGGGCCAATTTGTGCAAAACGCACAAGGGCCGCACGATTCCAGCCTAACTTTCTATTCGTTGGATCCTTACACCGATATATATATATCACGCGGCCGCGTGGGTCACGCGGTCGCGCGGGTGGTGTTTTTCGCAATATGACGCGATCGCATGGGGCATGCAGCGCGTCGTGCACCCTTCTCTCTCTTTTTTTTTGTATGCATGAATAAATGCAAAATGCAATGATTAACATGAATGCTATGCATGATTCCAGGTTTAATATTAAAATGAAAAAGGAAAAATGAAAGCAATTAATAAGAAATAAATTGAAAAAGAAGCGACCATACCATGGTGGGATGTCTCCCACCTAGAACTTTTAGTTAAAGTCCTTAAGTTGGACATTGGATGAGTATCCTGTTATGGCGGCTTATGTTTAAATTCGTCCAAAAATCTCCACCAGTGCTTGGAATGCCAATAGCCTCCGGGGTCCCAAACTAGGCATGCAAAGCTTCTGAACAGCTTCAAATATATTGTTAGGCTCCCGGGATGACAAATGTCAGAATAAACTCCAGGATTCCAAGCCTTGCTTTTAAATCCGCCTCCGTCTTGATCTACATGTCTCCATTCAGGCGGTTTAAAAAGTAGAATCTCACCGTGATGACCAAACGTTCTTCGTGATCCATGCAATTGAGCATGATACCAACCCGTGTACTTCGAGGTGAAGCGTGGAACCTTATTGAACCTTGTGCACCAGCTCTGAGTACGAGCCATTTCCCTCTTACTCTTAAAG
>NC_029789.2:89493244-89496507 GCF_000816755.2 Arachis ipaensis
TCTACCTCCGCATCATCTTCATATTCACTTGGGGAAGATTCTTCGATCTCAGAGAATTCACTTGCAGATGCAAGTTCATCACCAAGAGAGCTAGACTTGTAACTATCATCATCAAGGGATTTTGCATCTTGGATTATTCCGTCTGATTCCTCATAAACGACTTGCCTTGGAGAAATATCCTCCTTAGCATCAACTGTAGTCTCCTTGACGGCGTTTTCCTCAATTCTGGATTCTCATGGAGGTTCAGCATCTCCTAGATCTTAAACCAACTCTTCTTCTTGAACAAAGACAGCTTCTTCTAATTGTTCTAGTACAAATTCATTCTCTGTCTTGTCCACTGGAGTTTCTGGCAGCTCCTTCATGCTACGCTCTTCATTGGGCTGTCCACATGGAGCTGTGGCTAATCCTTGTGTAATTGAGCGCCTAGAAGCCCATTGAATTAGCGCTTGATCCAGTTGTTTAATGGTTGTTTGAAATTTAATTACTGTTTTCCTTAGGCGATCCTCTGCTTCTCGGGTTGCTGGACTTGGACATGATACAAAGGAAAGTGGTGGTGATTGGGAACAATCGGATTGGTATTGGGGTAAGGAAGGATCATATGGTGGCGAATGGTAAAGAGAAGCTTGCGAGTGTGGTGGTTCGAAGTTATGTTGAAAGGATGGTTTATATGCACGGGGTGGGGCCTGTTGGTAGTTACAAGGTTGTCCACCATGTCTTTCAGCTGGGTTTGCACTGTAGAATGGTCTTTGTCCAGGATATCTCGGAGGGTGTTACTGCCAAAAGGGTTGATTAGATCCTCTTGGTCCCATCCATCCTTGATTAGTCTGACCTTGATGCACATTCCTACTGTAACTTCTACTCAAAGCGAGAGAGTTCATAGTAGCAAATAAAGATAGAAAGGAAAAACAAAAATAAATAAACAAGCAAAAGAAAAAATATTTACAATAACCAATAATAAGGCACACGTTAGCAGTTCCCCGGCAACGGCGCCATTTTGACGTCGGGATTTCTACCAGTAAAGAGATTCATAGAAACAGTCGCGTTGTAGATATAGTCTCTAAACCGACAAAAATCCCTTCGTACAAACGTTTTGGGTGTCACAAGTAACAAACCCCTTTAAAAATTGTTAACCGAGTATTCAAACCTCGGGTCGTCTTCTCAAGGAACTGCAAGGAAGTATGTTCTTATTATTGGCTATGAAGGTTGTAAGCGGGGTTTAGAAGGTGAGAAGCAAGTGATTTGAATGATAAGTAAAGTAAATGGCAATTAAAATAAATAAATACTGTAAAACAAACTTTTGGCAAGGTAAGAGAAATTAGATGTCCAACTTAGTTATCTCTCTCAACTACAATGAAGGTTAAATCTATATTCCACTTGGTCAACCTTTAATAAAGCAAAGGAAAGTCAAGGGACTAATTAAATTGACCTTTGAATCCTAATTATTTCCTAAGAAAAGGTTGGGATTACTTAAGTTCAGCTCAATTAGCAAGATAAGGATTATCAGTTATGTTGAGTTTAATAACTGTTGAGTTACTGAATTCTTAACCAGAACCAATCATAAACTGAAAATACCTCAATTATCATTAATTCAAATAACAGTCTGCAACATGAAAGAATTCATAGATTCAATTATAAAGATAAATAGCCAACTCAGATACTGAATTAAATAAATAAAGTGAAAGGGAAGTTTAAAACAAAGAAATATAAAACCTGGAATGAGAGTCACTCTTAAAACAAGAAGAAACCCTAAATCCTAAAAGAGAGAGAGGAGAAGATCTCCCTCTCAACTAAATCTAAATCATTGAAAAGTAAAATATGCGAGCTCTCCTTGAATGGATGCATTCCCACACTTTATAACCTCTGGTCTATGCTGTCTGTACTTGGATTTGGGCCAAAAAGGGCTTCAGAATTTGCTGGGGGCGTATTCTATAAATTCTGGTGCGTGGCCTCTATCACGCGTCCGCGTGGGTCACACAGTCGCGTCATTTGGAGCTTTTCCTTGCCACGCAGTCGCGTCAGTCATGCGACCGCGTCAGTCATGCGCCGCGTCGCTGCATCTTCGCTTCTGGCACGCGATCGCGTCGTCCATGCGATCGCGTGAACACCAGTTTCCTTCAAAGCTCCGTTTTGCCTTCTCCTTCCATTTTTGTATGTTTCCTTTTCCATCCTCTAAGTCATTCTGCCTTAGAAAATCTGAAACTACTCAACACACTAATGACGGCATCGAATGGAAATAAAGGTAATTAAAATAATTAATTTTAAAGCTTAGGAAACATGTTTTTCACAATATGACATAATAAGGAAGGGAAAGTAAAACCATGCAATTAATGTGAATAAGTAGGTGAAGGATTGTATAAATCACTCAAATTAAGCACAAAAGAACTCATGAAATATGGGTTTATCAAGGGTGTGCTAATTTTTATGCTGTTTTTGATTTTTCTTCAATTTTTTCAGTTGTTTTTGTGACTCCACATGATCATGAACCTATGAAGACATATAACTAATAAAAAATATAATTAAATAAAAATTGGGTTGCCTCCCAACAAGCGCTTCTTTAATGTCAATAGCTTGACAGTGGGCTCTCATGGAGCCTCACAGATGTTCAGAGCATTGTTGAGACTCCCCAACACCAAACTTAGAGTTTGGATATGGGAGTTCATCACCAAACTTAGAGTTTGGTTGTGGCCTTCCAACACCAAACTTAGAGTTTGACTGTGGGGGCTCAGGTTGACTCTGTTTTGAGAGAAGCTTACTGGTGCACGAAATTGTGATCTCTGGTAATGGCTACAAAAACTTGGTGCTCTAATCTCAATTCATAATTTGTCACAACTTCGATACAACTAACCAGCAAGTGTACTGGGTCGTCCAAGTAATACCTTACGTGAGTAAGGGTCGAATCCCACGGAGATTGTTGGTATGAAGCAAGCTATGGTCACCTTGTAAATCTCAGTCAGGCGGATATAAAATAGTAATGGGGTTTTCGAAATCTAGTAATAAAAGAAGGATAGAAATACTTATGTAAATCACTGGTGAGAATTTCAGATAAGCGTATGGAGATGCATTCGTTCCTCTGAACCTCCGCTTTCCTACTGTCTTCATCCAATCAGTCTTACTCCTTTCCATGGCTGGCTTTATGCAAGAGCATCACCGTTTTCAATGGTTACTTCCCATCCTCTTGTGAAAATGGTACGAATGCTCTGTCACAGCACGGCTAATCATCTGAGGTTCCCGATCATGCTGGAATAGGATTCACCCTCCTTTTG
>NC_029789.2:89497471-89510725 GCF_000816755.2 Arachis ipaensis
CGGAATGATGATGATTGTCATGTTCATCACATTCAGGTTGAAGTGCGAATGAATATCTTAGAAGCGAAATAAGATGAATTGAGTAGAAAACAGTAGTACTTTGCATTAATCTTTGAGGAACAGCAGAGCTCCACACCTTAATCTGTGGAGTGTAGAAACTCTACCGTTAAAAATACATAAGTGAAAGGTCCAAGCATGGCCGAATGGCCAGCCCCCATGATCTAAGAACTTGGCGTCCAAAGATGTTCCAAGATATCTAATACAATAGTAAGAAGTCCTATTTATAATAAACTAGCTACTAGGGTTTACAGAAGTAAGTAATTGATGCATAAATCCACTTCCGGGGCCCACTTGGTGTGTGCTTGGGCTGAGCTTGAAGTCTACACATGGAGAGGTCATTCTTGGAGTTGAACGCCAGCTTTTGTTCCATTTTGGGCGTTGAACTCCACTTTGCAACTTGTTTCTGGCGCTGGACGCCAGAATTGGGCAGAGAGCTGGCGTTGAACGCCAGTTTGCGTCATCTAAAATTGGGCAAAGTATGGACTATTATATATTGCTTGAAAGCCCTGGATGTATACTTTCCAGCGCAATTGGAAGCGCGCCATTTTGAGTTCTGTAGCTCCAGAAAATCCATTTTGAGTGCAGGGAGGTCAGAATCCAACAACATCAGCAGTCCTTCTTCAACCTCTGAATCTGATTTTTGCTCAAATCCCTCAATTTCAGCCAGAAAATACCTGAAATCACAGAAAAACACACAAACTCATAGTGAAGTCCAGAAATGTGAATTTAACATAAAAACTAATGAAAACATCCCTAAAAGTAACTAGATTCTACTAAAAACATACTAAAAACAATGACAAAAAGCGTATAAATTATCCGCTCATCACATACTATGCCTCTTTTCCATGTTTACAGAAGGATGTCCTTGAGTTTTAAACTCAAGGGAGTCCTCATTCAATTGAAGGACTAGTTCACCTCTGTTATCATCAATCACAACTCTTGCTGTGGCTAGGAAAGGTCTTCCAAGGATGATGGATTCATCCTCATCCTTCCCAGTATCTAGGATTATGAAATCAACAGGGATGTAAAGGCCTTCAACCTTTACTAATATGTCCTCTACTTGTCCATAAGCCTATTTTCTGGAATTGTCTGCCATCTCTAATGAGATTTTAGCAGCTTGTACCTCAAAGATTCCAAGTTTCTCCATTACAGAGAGTGGCATGAGGTTTATCCCTGACCCAAGGTCACATAGAGCCTTCTCAAAGGTCATGGTGCCTATGGTACAAGGTATTAGGAACTTTCCAGGATCCTGTTTCTTCTGAGGCAATCTCAGTTGATCCAATGCATTTAGTTCATTGGTGAACAGGGGAGGTTCATCTCCCCAAGTCTCTTTACCAAATAAATTGGCATTCAGCTTTATGATTGCACCAAGGAACTTGGCAACTTGCTCTTTAGTAACATCATTCTCTTTAGAAGAAGAGTACTCTTCAGAGCTCATGAATGGCATAAGGAGGTTCAATGGAATCTCTATGGTCTCTAGATGAGTCTCAGATTCCTTTGGTTCCTCAGAGGAAAACTCCTTATTGATCACTGGACGTCCCAGGAGGTCTTCCTCCTTGGGATTCACGTCCTCCCCTTTCTCCTTGGGTTCAGCTATGGTGGTTATATCAATGGCCTTGCACTCTCCTTTTGGATTTTCTTCTGTATTGCTTGGGAGAGCACTAGGAGGAGTTTTAGTGATCTTCTTACTCAGCTGGCCCACTTGTGCTTCCAAATTTCTAATGGAAGACCTTGTTTCATTCATGAAACTCACAGTGGCCTTAGATAGATCAGAGCCTAAGTTTGCTAAATTAGAGGTATTTTGTTCAGAGTTCTCTGTCTGTTGCTGAGTGGATGATGGAAAAGGCTTGCTATTGGGGTTCTCAGGATCATATGCTTCTTCTTCAGAAGATGCCTCTTGAGTACTGTTGGATGCAGCTTGCATTCCATTCAGACTCTGAGAAATCATATTGACTTGCTGAGTCAATATTTTATTCTGGGCCAATATGGAATTCAGAGTATCAATTTCAAGAACTCCATTCTTCTGAGGCGTCCCATTACCCATAGGATTCCTCTCAGAAGTGTACATGAACTGGTTATTAGCAACCATGTCAATGAGTTCTTGAGCTTCTGCAGGCGTTTTCTTTAGGTGAATGGATCCACCTGTAGAAGTATCCAATGACATCTTAGCTAATTCAGACAGACCATCATAGAATATATCCAGGATGGTCCATTCTGAAAGCATGTCAGAATGACACTTTTTGGTCAGTTGCTTGTATCTCTCCCAAGCTTCATAGAGGGATTCACCTTCTTTTCGTCTGAAGGTTTGAACATCCACTCTAAGCTTGCTCAGATTTTGAGGAGGAAAGAACTTGGCTAAGAAAGCCATGACCAGCTTATCCCAAGAGTTCAGGCTATCTTTGGGTTGAGAGTCCAACCACACTCTAGCTCTGTCTCTTACAGCAAAAGGGAAAAGCATGAGCCTGTAGACTTCAGAATCTACTCCATTAGTCTTAACAGTATCATAGATCTGCAAGAATTCAGTTAAGAACTGAAAAGGATCTTCAGATGGAAGTCCATGAAACTTGCAGTTTTGTTGCATCAGAGAAACTAATTGAGGTTTCAGCTCAAAATTGTTTGCTCCAATGGTAGGGATGGAGATGCTTCTTCCATGTAAATTGGAATTTGGTGCAGTAAAGTCACCAAGCATTCTCCTTGCATTATTATTATTTTTGGCTGCCATCTCCTCTTCCTATTCAAAAATTTCTGTAAGGATATCTCTGGATTGTTGTATTTTAGCTTCTCTTAGTTTCCTCTTCAGAGTCCTTTCAGGTTTAGGGTCTGCTTCAACAAGAATATTCTTATCCTTGCTCCTGCTCATATGAAAAAGAGGGAACAGAAAAATAAAAATAATAGGGATCCTTTTTGCCCAAGTATAGAGGTTCCCCTGTGTGAGTAGAAGAAGAAAAGAATGCAATGTAAAGAAGGGAAGTAGAGAAAATTCGAACACAGATAGAAGAGGGGGTTCGAATTTGTGTGAGATGAAGTGTTAGTAGATGAATAAATAAATAGAAGGAGATGAGAGAGAAAGAGGATTTTCGAAAATTAAAAATTAAAATTTGAAGTTAAATTTCGAAAATAGTTTTTGAAAAAGGTTAGTAATTTTCAAAAATTAGGAATGAAATAAAATTAAAATAAAAAATTGAAAACAATTTAAAAAGAATTTTTGAAAAAGAGGGAGGTATTTTCGAAAATTAGAGAAGGGAAGTTAGTTAGGTAGTTTTGAAAAAGATAAGAAACAAACAAAAAGTTAATTAGTTAGTTGAAACAAATTTTGAAAATCAATTTTGAAAAGATAAGAAGATAAGAAGTTAGAAAAGATATTTTTAAAATCAAATTTTTGAAAAGGATATGTTTTAAAAAAAAGATATGATTAAAAAGATATGATTTTGAAAAAGATAGGATAAAAAGATATTTTTGAAAAGATATGATTGAAATTAGTTTTGAAAAAGATTTGAATTTTTTTTTTAAAAATCACAATTAATGACTTGATTCACAAGAAATCACAAGATATGATTCTAGAACTTAAAGTTTGAATCTTTCTTAACAAGTAAGTAACAAACTTGAAATTTTTGAATCAAAACATTAATTGATGATGTGATTTTCGAAAATATGATATAAAAATAAGAAAAAGATTTTGAAAATATTTTGAAAAAGATTTTTTTGAAATTTTCGAAAATAAATAAAAAAATGGAAAAGATATGATTTTTGAAAAAGATTTAAAAAAGATGAGATTTTTAAATTGAAAATTTGATTTGACTCATAAGAAACAACTAAGTTTTAAAAAGTTTTGAAAAAGTCAACTCAAATTTTCAAAATTTATGAGTGAAAAAGGGAAAGATATTTTTTTGATTTTTGAATTTTTAATGATGAAAGAGAAAAACATGAAAAAGACTCAATGCATGAAAGTTATGGATCAAAACAATGAATGCATGCAAGAATACTATGAATGTCAAGATGAACACCAAGAACACTTTGAAGATCATGATGAACATCAAGAACATATTTTTGAAAATTTTTATATGCAAAGAAAACATGCAAGACACCAAACTTAAAAATTTTCATGTATAAACACTATGAATGCAAGAATGCATATGAAAAACAAGAAAAGACACAAAACAAGAAAATATGAAGATCAAACAAAAAGACTGGCCAAGAACAACTTGAAGATCATGAAGAATGCAATGCATGAATGCAATTTTCAAAAAATGCAAAGAATTTTTAGAAAAAAAAATGCAATTGACACCAAACTTGAAATTGACTCAAGACTCAAACAAGAAACAGAAAATATTTTTGATTTTTTTGGATTTTTTCAAAAATTAATGTGAAAAAGAAAATAAGAATTCCAAAATCTTTAAGAAGAATTCCAGGAATCTTTCAATATTAGCCCAAAGCTCCAATCAAAGGGTTGGACATGGCTTAATAGCCAGTCAGCTTTAGGATGGGATTACATGCATTGTGGTGATTAGTTGAAGACCAATCCCAAAGCAGTTTGAATATGGCTTTACAGCCAGATAGGATTATATATTTTTTTATATATTTTTTTTCGAAAATTTATTTGAAGAAAAACGAAAACAAAGAAAAAATTTTTGAAAAAGTTTTTGAAAACTAAATAAAAGTTGAAACAAGAAGAAAATTACCTAATCTGAGCAACAATATGAACCGTCAGTTGTCCAAACTCAAACAATCCCCGGCAACGGCGCCAAAAACTTGGTATGCGAAATTGTTACTCTGAGATTGTAAAATTTGTTGTTCGTTCTCTCCCTGGCAATGGCGCCAAGAACCGGTGCACAATACCATGGTCCAAACATAACTTCACAACTTCGCACAACTAACCAGCAAGTGCACTGGGTCGTCCAAGTAATAAAACCTTACGTGAGTAAGGGTCGATCCTACGGAGATTGTTGGTATGAAGCAAGCTATGGTCACCTTGTAAATCTCAGTCAAGCAGATATCAAATGGTTATAGTATTTTCGAATAGTAATAATAAATAAACAGAAAATAAAGATAGAAATACTTATGTATATCATTGGTGAGAATTTCAGATAAGCGTATAGAGATGCTTTTGTTCCTCTGAATCCCTGCTTTCCCACTGTCTTCATCCAATCAGTCCTACTCCTTTCCATGGCAAGCTTTCTGTAAGGGCATCACCGTTGTCAATGGCTACATTCCATCCTCTTGTGAAAAAGGTCCAAATGCTCTGTCACGGCACGGCTAATCATCTGAGGTTCTCGATCATACTAGAATAGGATTCACCCTCCTTTTGCGTCTGTCACTACGCCCAACACTCGCGAGTTTGAAGTTCGTCACAGCCATCCCTTTCCAGATCCTACTCGGAATACCACAGACAAGGTTTAGACTTTCCGAATCTCAGGAATGGCCATCCATGGGTTCTAACTTATACCACGAAGATTCTAATATCCCGGACTCGGTCCCCTGTATTAGATATCTAAGAGATATTCATTCTAGCTTGTTTGCATGTAGAACGGAAGTGTTTGTCAGGCACGCGTTCATAAGTGAGAATGATGATGAGCGTCACATAATCATCATATTCATCATGTTCTTGGGTGCGAATGGATATCTCAGAAGCGGAATAAGTTGAATTGAATAGAAAACAGTAGTACTTTGCATTAAATCATGAGGAACAGCAGAGCTCCACACCTTAATCTATGGAGTGCAGAAACTCTACCGTTGAAAATACATAAGTGATAATGGTCCAGGCATGGCCGAATGGCCAGCCCCCATGAAAGTCTAAGATCGCATAAAACTGATCAAAGATGTCTAATACAATAGTAAAAAGTCCTATTTATACTAAACTAGTTACTAGGGTTTACAGAAGTAAGTAATTGATGCATAAATCCACTTCCGGGGCCTACATGGTGTGTGCTTGGGCTGAGTTTGAAGTTTACACGTGGAGAGGTCATTCTTGGAGTTGAACGTCAGTTTGTAACGTGTTTCTGCTGTTCAACTCTGGCTTGTGACGTGTTTCTGGTGTTTAACTCCAGCTGCAGCGTAGAACTGGCGTTCAACTCCCTTTTACGTCGTCTAAACTCGGCCAAAGTATGTACTATTATATATTGCTGGAAAGCCCTAGATGTCTACGTTTCAACGCAATTAAAAGCGCGCCATTTTGAGTTCTGTAGCTCCAGAAAATCCACTTTGAGTGCAGGGAGGTCAGAATCCAACAGCATCAGCAGTCCTTCTTCAACCTCTGAATCTGATTTTTGCTCAAATCCCTCAATTTCAGCCAGAAAATACCTGAAATCACAGAAAAACACACAAACTCATAATAAAGTCCAGAAATGTGAATTTAACATAAAAACTAATAAAAACTTCCCTAAAAATAACTAGATCCTACTAAAAACATACTAAAAACAATGCCAAAAAGCGTATAAATTATCCGCTCATCAGCTACTCACAAGGAAAACAAGCCAAAAATTTGCCAAATGCCACCCCAAGGTTCGAACTCAACACCTTGAGGAAGCAAGGAGCAAGGCGCCACTTCCTTCACCAAGAGAAAGAGTCAGCGCATGCATTTAGCAAGTTTCGAACCAAGGACCTCTCCTTGGAAGCTCCAATGCTCAGCTCACAAGGAGAGCAGAGCGCTACTCCTTGGCACACACAAGCAACATTGACACGGGCCAAGGGAGCATGAGGCGTGCAATTGACACGGTCCAGGGAAGCAAGGAGCGCGCAAGACAACCCCCACACCAAGCAAATGCTCAGCTCCCCTTGTGAGCAGAGCATTCCCCTGGTGCCTCTCCCAGCCTAGCACGCTACAAGGGATCTCCAACATAAGCTCCAATGCTCTGCTTCCCACTTGAGCTGAGCATCCTCTTGGGAGCAATTTTCACATGGGCTGAAAATTCAATCAAAAATCCAATTAAATCCAAATCTTCACCAAATTAAAAAGCCCACCCAAATTCTAAAATCCAAGAATAGAAAGTGTATAAATAGGAGTTAGTTTGATTTAATTAGGACTTTTTACCTCTAGACTTTACTTTGAAATTTTCTTTGAACTTTCATTTTCATTTTTGAGCTTTTACTTTTGAATTTAGATCTTAGAGAATTGGGAAGGGGAATTGATCTCTCTTCTTCCTTGTTCTTGCTTGAGCACTCTTTTATTTTCTTGCTTTTGATCTTGAGTGGAGAATTGAAGAACTTCTGTTTCAATCCCACCTTGAGATCTCTTGTTTACTTTTCTGCATAATTCAATTTCCATTTCTGTTTACTGTTTTACTCTTCTACTTTTGCTGCAATTTACTTTTTTTTATTTCTTTTGCAATTGTTCTTGTTGGATCAAGGAAGGATTGGAGATCTAGACTTGTTTTCTAGTCTCTTCCACTCTTGAGATCTTCAACCTTCTTTTAAATTGCTGCAAATTAAGCATCTGTCACTTTCTATTTTAATTCCTCAAGCATTTCTACTTTTCTGTTGAGATCTATTTTATTTCAATTCACCTTCTACTCTTCTGTTTAATTGATGCCAGGGCATTTTGGCCAGTTTCACAGACCTTTTCTTTACTGTTTTTAGGGTAGTTTCATGCATTTTCTTAGAAAATAAGCTAGTTTTGGGTAGATATTCACTTACATCTTGATTCAAGCATACATTGTGCACTTTACATGATTTCATGAGGATTTTGCATGAATTTAATGACAAATTGGATGTTGTACTTCCCATGACTTGGACTAGAACTTTGATGCAGCTCTAATGTTAAGAAGCAAGAGAGAAGCCAACGTTAGTGACATTCACCTTTGTCACTAACGTTGGCCAAGCCTCCATAAGCCACGTTAACTCCCACGTTAACTTAGTTAACGTGGAAGTTAACGTGAAGCAAGAATGTGATCGCCAACATTAGTGACACCTAACATTGTCACTAACGTTGGAATGAACCCACACAAGCCACTATGAGCCACGTTAACTCCCACGTTAACTTAGTTAACGTGGAAGCTAACGTGGATAAGGGAATGATGAGCCAACGTTAGTGACACTCAACTTTGTCACTAACATTGGAGATGGCTAGCATGGCCACGTTAGAAGCCACGTTAACCTAGTTAACGTGGACTCTATCGTGAGAAATAGGGACACATTGGAACGTTAGTGACAAAGGTAAGTGTCACTAACGTTTTCGAAGGTTGGCAAGCCTACGTTAAAAGAGCCATGTTAACTAAGTTAACGTGGACTCTAACGTAGGAAAGGAGGAGACTTCTCAACGTTATTGGGAAAGGTAAGTCCCAATAACGTGTGCAAAGGACAAAGAGGCAACGTTAGTAGCAACGTTTTTGCCACTAACGTTGGAGTTAACGTGGCTCTTACTTTGGTGAGGAACGTTAGTGAAAAAGGTGATTGTCACTAACATTCTCGAACCCACATTTCCACTTAAATGTTAACACCACTAACGTCCTGAGCTAAAGTCTCTGCCCACTTCACACTTTCTCTCTGCAAGTAAAACTAAGCTCAATGAAGAAGATAACTACTTCAAACTCAAGATCCAAAGGCCCATACCCAAGACTTGAAGAGCCAATTAGAAGATCAGAAGAGTAGTATATATAGGAGTAGCTTTGAATTAAAAGGAGAGTTGGAAATTATAGGGAGCCTCTTGGCATAGAACTACTCTCTGTATTTTACTTTCTCTGCACTTCTAGTTTCATCATGTATTCTCCATCTTTGTTTTCATTTTCCAGAGCTATGAACAACTAAACCCCTTTCATTGGGTTAGGGAGCTCTATTGTAATTTGATGGATTAATACTAGTTTTCATTATTCTTCTTCTATCTTTTCTCTTCATTTTACTTGAAAGCTTTCGATCTTCATCCAATTGGGTAGTTATCTTGGAAAAGAAGCTATTCAAACTTGGATCTCTTCTGAACCTTGAAAGTGGAATGAAGAGATCATGCTAGAAATGCTTTCTCATGCTGGACCAAATTGGGTTTGGATGGATATGTGACTATAATCCTCTCAACACTTGTCATCTACATTCAGCTCTTTATTTCTAGCATTTACTTTTCTGTTATTTACTTTTCCGCCATTTAATTTTCTGCAATTCTTAACTCAAATTCTGATTCGCTCAACTAGAATATTCCTCTAATTAAAGTTGCTTGATCAATCAATCCCTGTGGGATTCGACCTCACTCTATTGTGAGTTTTTACTTGACGACAAATTCAGTACACTTGCCGAAGGAAATTTGTTATGAGACAAGTTTTTCGTGCATCAAGTTTATGGCGCCGTTGCCGGGGATTGATTGTGCATCAACAATGATTAAATTGGAGGATAACTAGATTGAGAATTTTTGTTTTGTTGATTTAATTTTCTGATTGAGTAATTTACTTTCAGTTTTAGTTAATTTCTTCCCTTCTCCCAACTTTTTTGTTTAATTCCAGTTGTTTACACTCTGTTTCACTCACCCACTAACTGTTTGATATATTGCATCACTCACACTAACAGTAATTCTAACAGAATACTTTCTGCATTTACTTTCCTTGCTTGTGCTTTGTTGGTTGTATGACAGGGAGAAGAAGCGGGGCTTCAACTTCCTTTGATTCTGAACCTGAGAGGACCTTCCTTAGATTAAGGAGGGAAGCAAGAGGAAAGAGAGTAGTTGGTGCTGAGGAAGAGGAGGAATACTTTGAACCAAACATGGATGAAAATATGGAGAACCATCATGAAGAAGAGGCTCACAACCATGGCGGAGGAGGTCGAGCAAATCATGCTGGGGAGGATAGAAGAGTTTTAGGCTCTTACATCAATCCAAACCCAGGAAACTGTGGAAGTAGAATTCAAAAGCCAACTATCCATGCCAACAATTTTGAACTAAAACCACAGCTCATCACCCTTGTTCAGAACAACTGTTCGTTTGGAGTAAGTGTCCAAGAAGACCCCAATCAACATCTAACCACCTTCCTGAGAATATGTGACACAGTGAAGTCTAATGGTGTTCATCCTGACGCCTATAGACTGCTCTTATTTCCATTCTCACTCAAGGATAAGGCAGCCAAGTGGCTGGAGTCTTTCCTAAAGGAGAGCTTGACAACTTGGGAAGATGTGGTGAACAAATTTTTAGCAAGATTTTACCCCCCTCAACGAATCAATAGGCTGAGAGCTAAGGTCCAAACTTTCAGGCAATAAGATGGTGAGACTCTTTATGAAGCATGGGAGAGGTTTAAGGACCTGACAAGGAGGTGTCCACCTGACATGTTCAACGAATGGGTGCAGCTGCATATTTTCTATGAAGGCCTGTCATATGAATCAAAGAAGGCAGTAGACCATTCATCCAGAGGATCTTTGAACAAGAAGAAGACCATTGAGGAAGCCATAGATGTCATTGAAACAGTAGCAGAGAATGATTTTTTCTATGCTTCTGAAAGAGGCAACACTAGAGGAGTAATGGAGCTAAACAATGTAGATGCTCTGCTGGCCCAAAACAAGCTCATTACCCAGCAGCTGGCTGACCTCACCAAGAAGATAGAGAGGAACCAAGTAGCAGCAATCACTACTTCATCAACAACCCAAGAAGGAGTGAATGAAGAAGCAGAGGGTAGTCAGGAGCAAGCCAACTACATTGGAAATTCACCTAGGCAAAACCATGATCCATACTCTAAGACCTATAACCCTATAGATGGAGGAATCACCCAAACTTTGGGTGGGAAAATCAACAAGACCAAGGCCTAGATCAAAGACGTTCAAATCCCAATAACAATGTAGCCCACCAACATTTCACATCTAGACCATATCAGCACCCACATAACCAACCCTCTCAAAACCTTTACCAAGGCCAAAATAACCCTCCTCATCCTTCCACCTCTAATCCCAATCTACCATCATTTGATGACAGACTCTCAAGGATTGAGAATCTACTTGAAGGCATAGGCAAAGAGATTCAAGACAACAAGGCATTCAAGGAGGAAGTGCGAGCCAATTTCAAGAACCAGGGAGACATAATCAAGAGATTGGAATCCCAAGTGGGGTATTTCTCTGAGCAGATTCCCAAACCCACAGATGGATTCCCAAGTGACACAGAGAAGAATCCGAGAGGTGAAACAAAGAAAGTAAGATGGGAAGATTGTAAGATGGTCACTATAAGTGATAAGGAGACTGAGGACAAGCCAAACAAGTCGGCAGAACAACCTGGAGACACCTCAGCAGAGAAGGAGGAAAAAGATTACCAAAAACCAGAAATCTCAAAACAGGAGCTGCTGAGACTCTATGCACCTTTTCCCCAACTGTTTAATGGTGCTGTGGAGAAGAGAATATACTCAAGGTTTCTAGATTTGTTTGCATCTCTGCATGTCAACATACCATTCATCAAGACTATTCAACAAATGCCTGCATACATCAAGTATATGAAGGAGCTGCTTCCCAGGAAAAGCTCACTCAAGGGAGGCCAAACTATAGTGATAAACAAGGAGTGCAGTGCCCTCATTCAACCACAGTTGCCTACAAAAAAAAGATCCAGGGAGTTTTCATGTCCCCTGTGCCATAGGAGAAACAATGTTTGATAAAGCACTCTGCGATTTGGGAGCAAGCATCAACTTAATGCCCTTATCCCTGGTGAAGAGGCTGCAGATCAATGAGATAATGCCCACATATGTAGTCATTAGGCTAGCAGACAAAACTCAAAAACAAGCAATAGGAGTGGTGGAAAATGTGTTGGTAAAGGTTGGAAATACTTCCTTCCCACAGACTTTGTCATCCTGGACATGGAAGAGAGTCACACCCACCCAATCATATTGGGAAGACCATTCCTAGCTACAGCCAGAGCACTCATAGATGTGGAGTGAGGGGAGCTAATATTGAGGATCCATGATGAACGACTCAGCTTTAATGTATTCAAACTCTCACAAGAAGCAGACCAAGAGAACAAAGAACCAAGCAAAGATCATAATGAGATGCTGACAGAGGAAGCAAGCACTGAAGCACAATCAGCCCATCTAGAAAAGCCCTTGGTTGATGAACAAGGAAATAAGCAGTTGTCACAGCTCAAGGAAAAGCTGGAGGAACCTAAACCACCAGAGACATGTGAAGACAACAACAAAATTCTCTTAGAAGAAGAAGTCACAAAGAGCAAGGCAACATCAAAAGGGACAAAGAAGAAGGTACCAAGGGGGTGGAGGAAAAAGAAGATCCTTACAGAGGACTTCTCTCCAGGGGATAAAGTGATCTCAGCTTACTTCCCAGATATCCCCCCTAATCTCCCCACTGTACCATCACAGTTACCTAAGGTCTTCACTATCAACAGAGTTCTCTCCTTGGAACATGTAGAGATCATTGATACAACCAATGGATATAAGTCCACAGCAAGAGGGGAGGACTTTAAGCATTACAAGGAAGTAAGTCATTAGGGGTGCTTCAACACCTAGCACCTTGAACCAACTAGTTCGGGAGTGTTGGCTGAAAGCTTATTTTAAAGAGTTGCCCCCTTACAGAGCACTTAGCTTAAGAACACAAATAAGCCCTGAAATGACAACAAAAGGATCAATGAATAAAAATCTCATGGGATGCAATCACAGTGAGTATTCTAGGACATGATAAAGGTCTAAAAGCCAGTAAAGGAATGAATCTAAGTTGCTATGCATGAAACCACCATAAAACCAGGGACATGACCTCCACAAGAATGACTCATTTCTCTTGGCATTCCATTTATCATTCTCTTGTTCCAGTACTTGCTTAGGGACAAGCAAGCTTTAAGTTTGGTGTTGTGATGCCAGGGCATTTTGGCCAGTTTCACTGACCTTTTCTTTACTGTTTTTAGGGTAGTTTCATGCATTTCCTTAGAAAATAAGCTAGTTTTGGGTAGATATTCACTTACATCTTGATTCAAGCATACATTGTGCACTTTACATGATTTTATGAGGATTTTGCATGAATTTAATGACAAATTGGATGTTGTACTTCCCATGACTTGGACTAGAATTTTGATGCACTCTATTGCTTGATTTTAGTACAAAGAAAGCAAGGAAGAACCACGTTAGCAGCCACGTTAATCTAATTAACGTAACTCCTAACGTGGAATGGGAGTAACTTGCAAAGTTAATGAGAAAAGTAATCGCTAATAACGCTCTCAAAGCCATCATTGCCCACATTAAGAGTCACGTTAACTAAGTTAACGTGAACTCCAACGTGGAGGAAAGAAAATAGAGCCAACGTTAGTGACACTTA
>NC_029789.2:89510798-89511863 GCF_000816755.2 Arachis ipaensis
ACACGTTAACTTACTTAACGTGGAAGTTAACGTGAAGCAAGAATGTGATCGCCAACGTTAGTGACACCTAACATTGTCACTAACGTTGGAATGAACAACTCTTTATTTCTAGCATTTACTTTTCTATTATTTACTTTCCCACCATTTAATTTTCTGCAATTCTCAACTCAAATTCTGATTTGCTCAACTAGAACATTCCTCTAATTAAAGTTGCTTGATCAATCAATCCCTGTGGGATTCGACCTCACTCTATTGTAAGTTTTTACTTGACGACAAATTCGGTACACTTGCCGAAGGAAATTTGTTATGAGACAAGTTTTCCGTGCATCATTAATTGCAATTCACTTGTTCTCGTTTCAATTCTGCAATCCCAATTCCCAATTCCTTTTATAATTCAAGCAATTTACATTTCTTGCAATCTAAGTTTCTGCAATTTACATTACTTGTTCTTTAAGATTCAGCACTTTTATTTTCTGTTCTCTTAAATTTTCTGCAATTTTCCCTTCTCCCTTTACAATTCATGCAATTTAGCTTCTGTCAATTATAAACCACTCAACCAATACTTGATTCGCTTGACTAAATCAACCACTAAACTAAAACTGTTCAATCCTTCAATCCCTGTGAGATCGACTGATGGTATTTTTGTGAAAAACTGAATTTTCCAAAACACCAAAAACTAACCGGCAAGTGTACCGGGTCGTATCAAGTAGTAAAACTCACTTAGAGTGAGGTCGATCCCACAGGGATTGATGGATCAAGCAACTTTAGTGGGTGATTAGTTTAGTCAAGCTAACATTGAGTGATTTGAGTGACAATTGAAGAAGCAGAAAGTAAATGACAAGAAATTATAAATTGCAGAAAGTAATATTGGACAGAAACTTAAAGAGCAAGAAATGTAAATTGCAAGAATCTTAAATGACAAGAAATGTAAATTGCATGAAATATAAAGGGGAGTGGGTGCTGGAAATTAAAGAAAGCAATAGATCAAGCAACTGGAAATTTAAAGTGCAGGAAATATAAAAGGAATTGGGTGCTGGGAGCAATGTAAACAGAGAAGTAAAATTT
>NC_029789.2:89512129-89543960 GCF_000816755.2 Arachis ipaensis
CTTAAAGAGCAAGAAATGTAAATTGCAAGAATCTTAAATGACAAGAAATGTAAATTGCATGAAATATAAAGGGGAGTGGGTGCTGGAAATTAAAATTTAACAGGAAAGTGTAAATAGCAATCAAACAGAGAAGTAAAAGGTGCAAAATCATGCAACAGATCTAAACAGAAAAGGGAAATTGCTTGAAGACTTCAAAACAGAAAAGCAGTGCTTAATTTGCAGCAATTTAAAAGTGGTTCAAGATCTCAGGAGTGGAAGAGACTAGAAAACAAGTCTAGATCTCAAATCCTTCCTTGATCCAACAAGAATAATTGCAAAATGAAAATGGAAGAGTAAATTGCAGAAGAAGATCAAGATGAAAGCAATCAAGGAAACTCAGATTTTATGCAGAAGAGGAATAAGAGATTTCAGATCAAGTGAAACAGAATTCCTTCAATTCTTGATCCAAAATTCAAAACAGAATGGAAAACTAAAGAGAGAGAGAGCAAAATGAAAAATAAAAGTGCAAAACTCCCTATTGGAGCTAGCCTCCATACAATTGAGCTCCCATTTGAAAATGAGAGTGATGCCTTTATATAGGCTTTACAAAGTAAAAAATGAAATTGAAATGAAAAATAAATTAAATGAAAATCCTAATTCTAGCTTGTTCTTGTGCCTTTGAGTGATGATGTGGGCTTTGCTTGCTTTGGATCTGAGGAGAAATGGGTTTGGTTGGCCTTGATTAAATTTGGAGAAGAATTGAATTTAAATGGAATTTTTATTCAATTTTTGGTCCATGGGTATTGCTCCCAGGGGAAAGCTCAGTTGGAAAACCCAACTTAGCTTTCAAGTTGTGCTTGTCCGTGCCATTTTGTGCGTCCCAGCCCCTTAGTGTGCCAAATTGTTGCGCATCATGCTTGCTCCTTGGTGCCTTTGGGCGTGCCAAAATGTGGGGAAAAGGGGGGAAATAGCGCTCAGTTGGGAAAACCAACTGAGCTCCCCTTTTGGTGCCTTGCTTTTGTCTTCAAGGTCCCAAGTTCAACTCTTGGTGGAAGAAGTTTTGTGAGCCTTTTCCTTGAATTTTCTTGAGTGGGAGCCCAATAAAGCTCAGTTGGAAAAGTGAACTGAGCGCTCTTTCCTTGCTTTCCTTGTTTTCCTTGTGTCTCCCCCTTCGAGCCTTGGTGGAAGCATTGGCTGATTTTTTTTGCTTATTTTTGGCCCTCAAAGATGCATTTCACTTGTGCCTCAATTCCATGCCAAATATGGACTATTATACATCGTTGGAAAGCTCTGAATGTCCGCTTTCCAACGCAACTGGAAGCACATCAATTGGACATATGTAGCTCAAGTTATGGCCCTTTGAAGGAGGCATAGTCATGCTGTAAACGCCCAACTTTTAACTTAGCGAAAATTCTTGCCTCCAAGCTAAGTTTCTTGTACGGCAAAGCTAAGTTCACTTTGTGAACTGAGCTTTGAGTGCTGGTTGTGATGTTTCCTTGATTTGGTCATGGGCCACGCTTTTAAAAGCGTGGCCTAAGGCTCCAAAGTGTGCTCCAACTTCAAAGTGTGCCCCAAAGTTCTTTTTTTTTCCTTTTTAGCTTATTTTGTGCTTCTTTGCTTCTTTTTCTTCTTATTTCCTACCAAATTTATAAAATTAAAAGATCAAGGAAATATACCATTTAAGCATAAAAGAATGCAATATTTAAGCACTAATTATCAATTTCTTGTATGAAAAAGCATAGAAAAACATGACATGGTGACATGTCATCATCGACCTCACTCATGTGAGTTATTACTACTTGATGCGACCCGGTACACTTGCCGGTGAGTTTTGTGTTGGATCATTTTTAACACATCAGCTGTCCCCTTTGTGCCAAATTTCTTGTAGTAAAGTAGCGCTTAGTTAACTGAATTAATGTAGCGCCCTTTCTATGCCTTGTGCGCGCTTCTCTTGGTTCCCATTTCGAACCTGGCTGGCTTCACTTCTTGATATCGTGCCTTGCTTTTATTTTTGATGGGCCACGATAAAGTGAAACAAGTTAACGTAGCACTCTCTCCAATTGAGCGTTGGGCTTGTTAATTTGGCATCCTTGTAGCGCTTCATTTGGAAACATAACGTAGCTCTTTTGCCTTTGCTTTGGTGCTTCTTCCTCTAGTGCTTAATTAGAGAGCGCTGCCCTCATTATTCGAGCACTGGCCCTTGCCCCTTTTGATGCGCAATGCTTTAATGTCTTGGGTCACGCTTTTCAAAGCATGGCCTAAGGTCCAAAGCATGCTCTAAGATTCCTTTTTCCTTTTTTTCATCATTTCTTCACCTACAAGTAATCAAAACAACCAATCAAAGCATCACTAAATTCAAAAGATTTTTAAATCATTCAAAAACCAACTAATTCTAGCTTAAACCTCATGATTTTTTGGCAAATAATTGATGGTTAATTGAATTGACATAACCATGCAAATCCACTCCAAATTACTTACTTATAATGCAAGAAAGTGCATAAAACCTAATGAAACAAGTGAAAAATTCTTCAAAAGCTAGCATACGATGACTTGTCATCAATTGCACTTATGAGTGAAAACATGCATTTTAGGCCCTTAATTGATTAATTTTAATTCACCTTTAATTCCACTAGATGCCTTGATGTGTTTGTTGAGTGATTTCAGGTTGAAAAGGCTAGGAATGGGTCAAAGGGATGAAGAGAAAGGCACGCAAAGTGGAGAAATCATGGAAAATCAAAGATTTGGGATGCATTCATCGACGCGCACGCGCAGCAGACGCGCACGCGTGAAATATGAAGTTGCATGGCAACGCGTACGCGTACATGACGCGTACGCGTGGAAAGCAAAATTGCCAAGCGACGCGTATGCGTGACCCACACGTACGTGTCGATGCTCGCACGTGACCTCATTAAAGTGAAAACGCTGGGGGCGATTTCTGGGATTCCCAGGCCTAAATCCAACTCATTCCAGAGCCTATTACATGTAGAAATCAAGAGGAGTGAAAAGGGGGGAGAACACATAGTTTAGTTTTACATCTTGTTTTATTTGGTTCTTAGAGAGAGAAGCTCTCTCTTCTCTCTAGAATTAGGTTAGATGTAGATTAGGATTTCTTAGATCTAGGTTTAATTCAAGCATTGATTTACTTTTCCTTTACAATTCCTTGTTCTTCTACTCTTGATTTCTTAGTTTAGCATTTTAATTCTTGTAATTGTTTACCTTAACTGGTTGATGCACTCTTGTTTCTTCTACTTATCTCTAACGCAATTTCATGTTTGATTTCCTTTATTGTTGATTTGCTTTGTTGTTGTTAATTCCCTTGCAATTAGTAGTTGTAGATCTATATTTCTTGCAATTTTATCTTGCTTTCCTTTTATGCCTTTCAAGTGTTTGATTAAATGCTTGGAAGGATGTTAGTGTAGAATTTTTTTCTCTTGGCTTTGGTTGACTAATTAGAGACTCTTGAATTATCAAACTCATTTGTTGATTGATAATTGAAAGTTGCTAGTTGACTTGAATTTCACTAAAGCTAGTCTTTCATTATGATTTGACTAGGACTTGTGAACTCAAGTTGATTTATCCACTTGACTTTCCTTCATAGTTAGAGGTTGACTAAGTGGGAGCAATGGACAATTCTCATCACAATTGACGATGATAATGAGGATAGGACTTCTAATTCTCATTCCTTGCCAAGAGCTTTTATCATTTGAGTTTCTTTTACTTTCTTGACATTTATCTTTTATGTTCCTTATTCAAAGCCCCAAAATATGCATCCTATAATCAATAACAAGAACACTTCCCTGCAATTCCTTTGAGAGACGACCCGAGGTTTGAATACTTCGGTTATAATTTTTATTGGGGTTTGTTACTTGTGACAACCAAATTTTTGCATGAGAGGATTGTTTGTGGTTTAGAAACTATACTTGCAACGAGAATTTATTTGTGAAATTCTAAACCGTCAAAAATCCGTTCATCACTGCTAGCACGTCATGACCAATACTAGCCGCTAGGCACTACTACACGGCTTTTCCTAAAGACTCTAGACCTTATATTAAATATATACATATGAGCCTGTAGCGCTAATCGAGATCGCATGTCAGATATATAGATATAAGGAAATAGATAATAGTTAAATAGATAATATATACATGAAGCATAGAAAATACAGAAAATATAGTAATATCGTACATATATGCCCGAAGGCTCAATTAGTACATCATAATTCACATCAGATTATGTTGTTGCTTATTCATAAAGATATATACAGACTCCATATTTATACTAATAGGCCTCAACTCACAAGAGTCACTCTAGTCTGGGACCCATTCTAACTTGTTTATATAGGTATTTACTGAAGCACCTAGCCCTTTAAAGGTCTATACCGAGCGAGGGCAAAGACTACTACTACTACTACTACTACTACTACTACTACTATTATAACTACTGCTGGTCATCGATCCTTGGCAGCTGAAGATACACGGAAGTGGTGTATGGAAGTGAAAGATGTCGCTTTGACCCTCCGATAATGATACTACTGTTCGCTAGTCCCAAGGCTGGAAACTTAAAGAAGATCTCGCTGGTTTGCATCTGCAGAATGGGGAAGTAAAGGGTGAGAACCTAAGGTTCCCAGCAGGGTACTACATAGGAAAACCTAAGGGGTTTTGCAGCCTAAGTCTAAGACTTCACGTAGTTAGGTCGGTAAGTCACACAAACAAGTACAAGCACAGGTATATAGCAGAATAGTAACCAAGCACATAATACAAGAAGCAGAGACAAAATACAAACACAGGTAATAAGCAATCACAAACATAGAAAATGCAGCAACTAAGTATGATGCATGTTTAGTCCTATGCAGGCCATGAGCTCATGCGTCAGTTGACTACCCGCAACCCGACATTACCTAGGAACTACTCCTAGATATGGTTTCCCAATTGCGTCTGTCCGTGTATACGTGTAGATGTGGTTAAGCATACCACCAGTCCTTGACAATAGGCAATCATCGCAAAGCTTGACGCCATAATATACGCACAAAGGGGAAACATAGTTTTAGCAATCAGTGGGAAAATACCCGCCTCTAAACAACCTCTAGCACCATGAGGTTTACAGTTCTTTTTCTGCGGCACATCTCAATAAACTTTATCTCTAAGGGACTTCTCTGCCCTTCTTTTTAAATAAAATTTGTGCCCGGTCCTTTCTTAAATATCTCAGCCTTATCACATTTTACCATTTTGTTCTTGGAATTTTTGTACATTTCCAATTTTACCTTTTTGTACATAACTTCGTTTTTCTAGTTTTCTTTAGGTTTTTAGTGACGCTTTCACCACTAGTGTTATTACTTCACCATTTTACCCTCATATTTTTTTCTAATAGACCTTTTCTCCTTCATTGAGTTAATTAATTATTTTTAACTTGACTTTATGCCTAAAATTACTAATATGCTCCTAAGTACTCTAATTTTACCGTTTAACCTAATTTACCGTCAAAATATTACCAGATTAATCCTAATATTTTTCTATGACCAAATTATCCATAATAATTTTAACTAATGCCAATTTTACCCTTAGGGACCTAAAAGATTATTTTACCCTTTATTAATTTATTTACTTATTCTAGTTACCACTTTTTACTGTTTTACTTCTAACTTTTACTAAAGCTTTTATTTAGACCCAAAACTTTATTGTAATTATAATCTTGACCAATTAATTTATATAATTAGTAATTTATTCTTGATGATACTAAGTTCAGAATTTTACTTATCTTTCCATTAAATTATATTTTTAACCCTCTTTTATTTAAAAATGATCATAACACCCTTCTTACTTTTACACCTTTGTTCCATAGGATTAAAATCATTTTTCTAACCTCTTTTTACTTTCAAGGGTGCAGTTTTTTATTTTTATCCACTTTTTGTGACTTTTAAGGCTTGAAACTTAAACCCCAAGTGCTCCAAATAATTTCAGTGGTTTCATAAAAATTTCCAGAGGCAAATAAGCTTCATATATCACTCAAATAATACTCCAAAATAGAGAAGCATTATTGAATTTCTAGAATTAAGAATCAAGCACAAAATCACCACAAAGTGGCTCATATGAACACCGAAAATAAGCACAAACATACTCTAACTAATCCTAACCATTACATCTTATATAATTCAGTTATTAAACCTTTCATATACTAAAAAACATGCACACAAGGGCAGGAGCACAGCTGATGATGGTGCAGTTTGGTTTTTGGCCAAAAGTATCACAAAAACGTCGAAATTCAACCACTTTGAACTCGAATATCTCTAACTCCTTAGGTGTGCTCCATGGATGCTTCAAGAGGAGTTCTCTCTAAATGGAGGAGAGTAAGGATTCATATGATTACTATTTCTTTTTAAAAGAAAAATAAAAGGAAAAAGAACAAGAGTTTACCTAGCCGAATTCGGTATAAACGCAAAGATTAGCAAAAACGGACAAGAGTTTGTGCTTGTATCGTTTGAGTCCTTGAAGAACACTTGAAGAATAGTGTATGAATGATGAGATAAGAGGCTAAAATGCAGGTAGTGTGTGCAGAATTTTCTCTCTTTCTCTCTCAAGAATTTGGTCAAAAGAGTGTAAAAATGTGTAAAGTGTTTGGTGAATTTTGTGGCAAATGCTTCCTTGAATAAAAAATCAAAGTCTTAGTGAATTTATGATGGTAAAAGGGGCTGGAATTTTTGTGATAAAGGGCTGAGCTTCAATGAATAAGGGGTGTGAAAATGAGGAAGCTTACTCAGCGCTTAAGTGCCGAGCTTATCCACACTTAACTGCAATTAGTTACTCGAGGTTAAAAATACAGCAGAGAGGGGTGAAAGGTTGAGATAGTCTCGGTCCAGAGGCTGAGAAGGAGAGACAAGTTACTTGGGTGGCAAGTAAGAAGATTTGGGGTCTCTAGGAGTCATTTGCGGAATACTAATCAGAAATTCGATTCAGGTAATTTTTACCCTGTGGCAAAATAATTAATGCCTAAGATTTATTCTTAAAGAAATAAATCATGAATGAATGGTTAATATTAATCTTGGGACACAATTATCAAGGTAGAAATTATTTTTACCACTGGTTTCAAAACTTTCGATTACAAGAGTTTTTCTCGACGCATGCAAAACCGTTACTAAAAGTGAATTTCTGGCTCAAAAAGTATCTAGTGAAAAACTAAACCAATGGTAATCTAATATCTATTATTTACTAGTCAAACTTGACTTAGGAAGAATTAATACCCTCATAAAGTCAATTTTGACCTTATTAATAGCTTTTACTTTTTAATTTTAATTTTTTTCTTTTTTCTTTCTTTTTTTTATTTTTATTTTTTTTACCATTGGGTCAGCCTCACCATTTCTTATTGGGCCGTGATTCTAGATTTTGCAAAATAAATTTTAAAATAGCCAGAAAAGTCTACTTACCGAAAATTGAGTTCTTACAGGCTACATTTCCAAGAACAAACCTCCATTTACTATGAGCAGAGTAGGAGGGAGCACGATGGAAGCCATGGGAGTACGACAGAGGCCACGAAGCAGAGCAGAGCAGACACACCAACAGCGCAGAAAAGTGCATCGCAGACCAAGGACAACGAACGATGACGACGGATGCTCACGCTGCCAAGGACGATGACGACAACACCGACGCAGATGGACGAATAGAGGGGAAATGCCACTGACTTCAGAGAACAAGCTGGTTAGGATTCTTTAATTTTGGGACAAAATGCTAAGTGTGATTATGGTATTTTGAAAAAATAAAAGTGGGTTAAATTAGCTATTCTAACCTAATTATAAAAATATTCGACTTTTGAACAGAATATTATGTTATCTCAAACGGTTTTGTCATGATGAGGACTAAATTGAAAAAAATTTAATGTTTAGGAACCCAATTGAAAAGAAAAAAAGTATAGGGAGCTAATTAAAAATTCGGTAAAACAATAGGGACCTGCAGAATAATTAAACCTTTAGTTTTCTAATCTTAGTGGATTTAGGTTGATTAATTTAGGTTAGATTCAATACATTAGGTTTTGAATTGTTGAAGTGTTTGGAATTCTCTAATTTTGTTATTTCCTGCGTTGATGATTATTTTGCTGAGATTGTTTGCTACTTATTTAATTTAATTTAGGTTTGATTAGAATTTCAATTTCAAATTTGAATCAGTTTCAAAGTTTGTTTATTGTTAATTTTCTAATCTTAGGGGATTAGGTTGATTAAGTTAGGTTATATTCAATACATTAGGTTTTAAATTGTTGAAGTATTTGGATTTGTCTAATTGTATTAATTGCTGCATTGATGACTGTTTTGCTGAGATTGTTTGATAATTTGATATTTGCAGACATGACGATAGGCAGAGGTGCTGCGGATCAAGCTGCTGGTTATGGTCGTAGCCGTGGTCGGGGTAGAGGGAGGATTTCTTCCGGTGCCCCAGGACTTTTGGATCCTCTCCTTCTACTCCGACCACACCGGTGACACCACAGGTTGCGGGTTTAGTGGACCAGCTGTTCATCATGGTCCCTAACCCAAACTACGTGCCTCTGTCTACAGCGATGACGCCACTTCCTACCAGTTAACAGCCCGCATCCACGACAATGCCGCCTCTAGGGACAGATGCTATGGCCCCAGAGTTCAGCCATGGAAGTGAGGCAACAGTTGATGCCCCTCCATCACCTCCTATCGTATAGTTGCACATTTGGCTTGATGGGGTACAGGGTAAGTATCACATTCAGTCTCATGTATTTCCTGTTTATGGTTGCCTAGTTATTGTTTTAAGTTCCAATGACTATGATTCATGTTTAGTGGATTTAGGTTGATTTGATTATTCTTTTAAGTTCCAATGATTATGATTTTTTTTAGTGGATTTAGGTTGATTTTGTTAATCTTTTAAGTTCTAATGATTATGATTCTTGTTATGTATATTTAGGATGATTTGGTTATTATTTTTAAGTTTCAATGATTATGATTTCTTTTTAGTGGATTTAGGTTGATTTGGTTGTTGTTCTTGTTTATGGGTTGTTGTTAGGTTTGTGCCGAACAACAACACCTATACTCAGGAGATAACTAATGTCATCAAGCTGATGTACCACCATCCCTGGCCCAGCTACACGAAGATCCCGCTGAGACCAAGATATGATGATTTCAGGAATAGGCGGTAATTACTTTTTTTAAGTTTCAAACCTTTTTAGTTTAGATTTATATCTTCTATATTGCTTAACTAATTTCAAAGTTTCTTTGTTGCACTTGCACTTTATATGGGCCCCTGAGCACGATCTTGCCATCAGAAAGATATTTGACCATAGAATGGGTCGGAAACTCTAGCAGATGCTGGATGATGTTCGTCAGGGGTGGGAGCAACGAACGCATGGGGCTCCGACCAGACATAAAGAAGGCTCTATTTGTTTTGGGAAACTAATGAGGGGTTCTGGCATCGGCGTCTCACCAACGGAGCTAACAGGGCCCCAGCCAGGTTGTCCAAGTATACTGGCAGCTAAGCGACCTTCATGAAGACAAAGTCCAGGCTAGTATGTAAAGTGACTTTAATTTTGTTAACAACTTAGTTATATTCTTCTGCATATCAATACTAGGCATCCTGATCATATTGTTTTAATGCAAAAAGTGTAGTCGAAGTCGTTGGATTGCGAGGCGACATTGGAGGAAATGCTTAAGTAAACCCACACGCTAAAGGAGAATGTTGGGCGGAAAAATCGTCAGTAAAGAATTTCACAAAATAAGCGCGTTGTAAGTATAGATCTAAACCGACAATTAACCCTCAATCAAATTTAATTTGTTTGTCATTTAAGCAAACCCAATAAAAATAACCGAAGTATTAAACCTCGGGTCGTCTCCCAAGGAATTGCAGGGAGGTATGTGACTATTGGTTATGAGATAGTATATTTTTGGGTTTTTGAAAGGTTGAACAAGGAATGTAAATGACAAGAAAATAAACTAATAATTAAGAAAAGTCTTAACAAGTATTGAGAATTGGAATTCCTATCCTCATTGTCATCATCAATTATGATAGTAATTGTCCATTGCTCCCACTTAGTTAACCTCTAACTATGAAGGAAAGTCAAGTGGATAAATCAATTTGATTCCTCAAGTCCTAGTCAACTCTCAAGGAAAGACTAGAGTTAGTGGAATTCAAATCAACTAGCAAGTCTCAAATTCCAATCAATAAAAGCCCTTTGATAATTCAAGAGTCTCCAATTAATCAATCCAAGTTAAGAATAGGAAAATCTAACTTAAAACCATCCCAAGCATTTTATCAAATACTTGGAAGGCGCAACATAAAAGCATAGAAAAGCAATAAGAGATAATAAAATCCAAACAACCAATTGAAAGCATAAATAACATAAATTGAAGAAAGCAATCATAAATATGAAATACCTCAAATTGCATTAAAAAGGAAATCAAATCTAACATGAGAATTCATAAACTAAATGGGGAAAATAAAGTAATCAACAAGGGAAATATATGAACTAGAATGCTAGAACAATTAAAAGTAGAAGAGAAACTAAGTTAAACTAAGTTAGAATTCAGAAATTGAGAAGAACTAAAAGGAACCCCTAAAACCTAGAGAGAGGAGAGAGCCTAGAGAGAGGAGAGAGCCTCTCTCTAGAAAACTACATCTAAAATCTAAAATTATGTGAATAAAAGTTGTGAATCAATGATTCCCCCACTCTGCAGCCTCTAATATGTGTTTTCGGGCTTGGAACTGGGCCAAAAACAGTCCAAAAATCACCCCCAACGATTTCTGATATGTCCAGCACGTGGCTTTGTCACGCATACGCGTCGCTGAACTTTCGCAAGGTCACGCGTACGCGTAATCCATGTGTGCGCGTCACCTAACTGGATGGCAACTATGGTAAATTGTATATCATTTTGAAGCCCCAGATGTTAGCTTTCCAACACAACTAGAACCGCCTCATTTAGACCTCTGTAGCTCAAGTTATGATCAATTTAGTATGAAGAGGTCAGGCTTGACAGCTTAGCAATTCCTTCAATTTCTTGTATTCCTTCCACTTTTGCATGCTTCCTTTCCATCCTCTAAGCCATTCCTGCCCTATAAACCCTGGGAACACTTAACAAACATATCACGGCATCGAATGATAATAAGAGAGGATTAAAATTAGCAAATTTAAGGCCAAAGAAGCATGTTTTCAATCATAGCACAAAATTAGGAAGGAAAATGTAAAATATGCAAATTATATGAATAAGTGTGAGTTTAGTGGATAAAATCCACTCAATTTAGCATAAAATGTACCACGAAATAGTGGTGCATCAAATCTTCTCACACTTAAACATTAGCATGTCCTCATGCTAAGCCCAAGAGAAGGTATAAATGAGTGAAGAGGAATGGTAAAACTTATGAAATGCAACCTATCTATATGAATGCAACTAAATGTAAAAATACTTCTACCTAATTGGTTAAAAGTAAACAAATTCTCCAAGACAAACATAAATCAGATTCTACTAATTCAAATCACACAATAAGAGACAAGTAAACTTGTAAGAAGATAGCTCATAAAAGTCGGGAACACAGAATCAAGCATTGAACCTTCACTGGAAGTGTATATGCACTCTAATCGCTCAAGTGTCTAGGGTTAATTCACTCTACCCTCCTCTAGTCATGCTTTCTAAAACTTTGTTCTTCATCTAACCAATCAACAAATATTTAATGTACAAATAGAAACATCATGAGGACTTTTTAAGGTTGTAATGGGGCTAAGATATGGGTGAAGATACATGTATGGCCAAGTGAGTTATACTTTGAATCTTTGACTAACCTAAATTCTCACCTAACACACACACATACTCTATATAATTCTAAAATCGTGCCTAGCTACCAAAAAATCCCACTTTTACATCAGATACTCATGTATCAATTTTTTATTTCACCACATATGCATTGATCTTTTTATTGGACTTAACATTGGGGTAATTTTGTCCCCTATCTATTTATTTCTTTTCTTTTCTCTCTTTTTTTTTAATTATAAATAAAAACATAATATATCAATGCATATGGTTTCTCTGATTTCACATGAGCAAGCACCCAAATTTCCAATATTTGTCAGTAAAAACACAACACATTCTCATCAACCTAAGTTTCCACATTTCCCCACACTTAGTTGACACACAATCTCTATCTTAAGCTAACCAAAGATTCAAATGGGATAATTAATTATTTTTCTGCTTAAGACTAGTGATGTGGTAAAATACAGAACAAATGGGGGTTAAAAAAGCTCAAAGTGGCAAACAAAGGTAAATGGAATGGTAGGCTATTTGGGATAAGTGAGCTAATATCAATTGATGGCCTCAATCATATGTATCCATGCAAATACACTAAACAATGGACATATAGAATGGAACAAACTATAGATTGTAATCATAGAGAAGAAAACACACAAGAATAAAAATTCATGGTTAAATAATGTAACTATATAATTAAGCTCAAAAACTAACAGGGTGTGTGTTCTTAGCTCAAAAACCATGTTCCAAATTAAAATCTTCAAACAATTTTAACAAAAAATGTTTTAATTTAAATTAGTAAAATTCTATAAAAAGGGTCTTGAAAAAAAACTTATCACTCCAACCAAGTAGTGGTAGAAGAACATGCACAAAATCAAACAAACATGCAATCAAACATGCAAATGCAACAACTAATTTAACAAGGAAAATTAAAAATTGGTGTTGAAATAGGAAATAACTAACCCACGGAAGTCGGTATCAACCTCCTCATACTTAAAGATTGCACCGTCCTCGGTGCATGCTAAGATGTGCAAGTGGACGGATTGCTCCAACTGACGCTTTTTTTCCAAAGAATGTGCAGGTCGACTTGTCGGTTGCCCCATTGATAAGCTTTTTTTTTCCCTTCCCGGTGGCCATCCTGAAAGAAGAGAAAAGGGAAGAAAAGTAACCCGGGAACAAAGATAGAAAACAAATAAAATATGGGTGGGTTAATGCCAAATAACGAGAGTCTCAATTACATGGTAGCTACAACATGCAAGTGAGAAAATAGTAGAAGCAAATGGCATATCAATAGTGCAAAAATTGCAACAAAGGGGAAAAGATAGTGGGTAATGAAAGACAATATAAATTCATGTCAATGCAAAAGGAATACAGGTATCATAAAAAAATTGGCATTGACAGATAAATAATATCACCCAACAATGTAAAACAAGTCACTAAGCACTAAAATAATACCAGAAAAGATACAACAGTTGAATAAGAATATTTAACACCAACGGAGAAAATAATAAACGTAGAAAAGAAAATAAAAACATGAACAAAAATTAAAATGCAAGGAAGAAAAGTATGCAAATGCAGTAAGTAAAAGAATTGGAAAGAGAATATGGATGAGAATCTAAAGAAATGAAGAAGAAGAAAGTAAGAAAGGAGGAAAAAAGAGGGAGAATTGATAAGAGAGCAAGAAACGGACGCGACGCATGCGCGTGAAAACAGAAACGGCCATGCGACGCGTAAGCGTCGCCCACGCGTACGCGTGGGTGGCCAAAAGTGCACACTGACGCATGAGATAATATCTAAAGTTGTTAAGTTGGTGAGATATCAAATCTGAGTCAAGGCTAAACCTAAGAAGGTTTGAGGCAATAATATCTAGGGCTCTTAGATTAGTGAGGAGGCAGTCTGAGTATGGCTTAAGAATGTCAGGAGAATATATAATATTCTTAGGTTGATAGGATATCTAATCTAAGCCAATGCTTAGCATGAGAAGGCTTATGGTAATAATGTGTAAGGTTTTTATATTAGTGAGCAGCTAATCTGAGTCTTGCCTGACAAGGTCAAGAGAATATCTAAAGTTTAGATTGGTAAAGTATTCAATCTAAGTCACTTCATAGCCTCGAAAAAGCTTAAGAGAATAATAACTAAAGTCCTTAGATTGTGTTGCAGTTTAGTCTGAGTTAATATTGTAGCTTGAGAAGGCTCAATACAAATAATATCTATTGTAAACTTATTCTAATAGTGTACTTTTCAAGTTCTCCTGAGGACTAGAAGTAGGCATTTTTAGGTGAACCATTATACATCCATTGTAGATAACTTGTTCTTCTTTTGCAAAGTAATGAAAATGCTATTAACTTCATGATATCTCAGAAAGTATTCTGATAATTTAAAAATTCAAATATAATTTAATAATTCTGTTAATATATCATCTAATATTTGCTCAAGTCTGTCAGTGAACTAAAGAATTTTTCCAAAGTAATAAAATCAAACTAGCTACCTTCTTAACCTGAGTAGGTCAAATCTTAAATGAAAACAACCTCAAAAGATAAGCTAAGTAACCTTACTACCTCAAAATCTGACTAACTACCTCAAAAAAGATATTACACATTTCAGAAACTCGATTGTTCCACTTCCACTCATGAATAAATTGAAAGCGGAAAATCACTAACCTCAGAAAAGCGTCCCTACTTCTAACATTTAATATTAAAGTGTACTCAAAAAAGCGTCCCTACTTCTAACATTTAATCTCAATTGACACATAGTACAATACAAAATTACCATTCTTGCCAAAATATGTTAACACAAGTAAAACGTAGTTTGACTTTTATCACCTTTTGAAGTATGTAAAGGCAGAGATAGAAGAAGGGTTTTCAGTGGATCTTTAATACAATTGGTTTTTAAATGAGTTAATAATCAATTTCGTCCCTGAAAGATACCTCGATCTCCATTTTCGTCTATGAAAAGTCAAAATTAATCAAAATCGTCCTCCAAAGATACCTTACCTGATCACGTTCGTCCTTCCATCATCTCCCTAGCTGAGTTGACAAACATCCGCTGACGTGGGCCGTTAACTGCCAAGGTGGCAGAGAACAAAAATGACGTCGTTTTGGTAGAAAGAGCTCCTAGGGTTGAAACGTCGCCGTTTTTTCTTCAGACGAGGGATTCAAACGTTCACCATGGCAGCACTTTCACCTTCACCTTCTCCTTCTTCTCCTTCAACATGCCCCCATCGACTTCAGCTACGTTAAGAGAGTTCCATGGAACCCTTCAACATGTGAGAATTTCCACTTTTTATCATCAAACTTGAGCAACTATTGCACCTCGCTCTTATCTCTAATCGGAATAGGGTTCGCGCAGTACCTTAAAGCAACTACAAATTTCAACCTCCCAAAACATGAAACCTCAACCTCATGCGTCCATGATTTCCAGTCTCAGCTCAATTCATTGTCTCTCCAAAACAACCTTGTTGACTTGTGCTTTGACCCTCACTAGTTCGTCATGTCCCGAAACGTCTGCACAGGAATTGAAACCCTAACTAAAAGATTGGGACAAGAAGCTTGGTCAAATCACGCCTCTTGCTACTAGTTGCAAACAAGACCTCACTGATCTTTCGCTATGTGATGTGTGTCTTACTGCGGGGTTTCAGGTGCAGCATAAACTTGTCTCCATTGATGGTAATGCTTCTCACTCTGAAAATTGTTTCAAATTTACTATTCTATATGCTGTTGCATTTGTGAATCAGTATGGATCTGAAAGTAATGGTGCCATGAGTTGCATCTTTGGTATGTCACTTTACCCACAGGGTGGTGGTTCTTGTGGGAAAAGTCACCAGGGTTTGGTTTTTGGGTTAACTGGTGTTGGTGTTGCTTTGTTAGTTATGTCTTGTTTGTTAGGGGTTTATGTTTGGTATGATAGGAAGGTTAGGAGGAAGAAGCTTAATGATGATGCAATTCTCAACCAAGAATTTCATTGGCAGGGGTGGATTTGGGCTTGTTTTCAAAGGGATTTTGTCCGATGGTTCAGTCGTGGCGGTTAAGAGGATCTTAGAATCTGATTTTCAAGGGGATGTGGAGTTTTGTAATGAGGTGAAGATTATTAGCAACCTGAAGCAACGGAATCTGGTGCCTCTTCAAGGCTGTTGTGTAGTGGATGATGATGATGAAAAATTTAATGACAGGGGAAGCCAAAGGTTTTTGGTTTATGATTACATGCTGAATGGAAACCTTGAAGACCATCTGTTTCTGGTGAGTGAGCAGCAAAAGTTGAAAAAATCGCTGACTTGGCCTCAAAGGAAGAGCATAATCTTGGATGTGGCAAAGGGGCTGGCTTATCTGTCGTGCGATGCATGTGTTCACGGTGATGTATTTATCGTTCAAATTCATATTAGGGTTTCAGGGACTAATGGGACGTCTTAAACAAGAGTTATCTTGTCATTAACAACATGCTACAGCCTGGCGTTTGCCACCTTGGCAGTTAATGGCCCATGTCAGCGGACATTTGCCAACTCAGCTAGGAAGATGACGGAAGGACGAACGTGATCAGGAAAGGTATCTTTGGAGGATGATTTTGATTAATTTTGACTTTTGGGGACGAAAATGGAGATCGAGGTATCTTTCAGGGACGAAATTGACTAGCTATTAACTCGTTTTTAAATTATGCTGTGGTGCAATTTGACTCAAAGTTGTAGCCTCGGATGGCTTGGTGCGAATAATATATTTTCAACACTCATTCTATTACTGAAACTTTTAAGTTACTTTAGGGCTAGACATATGCATTTTAAGCCAAATCCATACATATTACTTGCGTACTCGCTTTGAATCCTTACCCCTTGTATTTACTGCTCATTTACTGTACATTTAGTTATTTCGAGTTTAGAAGCTACTATTTCTTTTGAGAAACCTTAGATAACTCAAAAACTATTTTTAAAGCGCGTATGAAGTCTCCTGAAGACCTCAAAAGACATCTTTATGAAACTCTTATCTCAAAATATGCTTTAATGGACGTAAAATTAGCTTGCAATCTAAACACGCTAACTTATATTTCGCTGCACACAACTCAAAGACTTGAGAAGTTTTTAAGTTCTTTTTCATATGAAAAGAGAATCAAGCATGATTCAACTTTTAAAAACAGAGCTTAAACATGATTCAATCACTCTTCTCATAGACATCTAGCCATTTTAAATTTTGTATATTACTAATAAACTTTATTTTATCATTTTAAATTGTGTTAAAAAGTACGGAGTTTATTAATAATTAACTTACATAATTTTAGTTTAATTAATTGAGTTTTTCGAATCTTGCTTTCGATGAAGTTGTGTGTGAAAAATATGCTTTTCATTCTTCTAATTATTAATTCTTAATATCTGTTTATGCCATTTGATACCATGATAAAATTTCTTTAAGTATTTCAGGGTTAAGGTACTTCAACGGAAGCAATTCAAAAGTGTAGCTATCTGGAAGCTTGCTTAAGAGAGATTCTCGCGCGAGAACAATTTTCTCGCTTAATCGAGATTCTCGCGTACGTAAAGTTAGTTTCATGCGTCTTGATTAATGAAGCATGTGAATTCACATTTTGAGCTCCCCAAGAGCCTTCAATAGTTGTATGAGATTATATTTTAAAGCCAAGACTTGAGAGGGGGAAGGAACACTACATCATACACACTCATTTTTACAATATTTTTAGGTTTTAGTTGGATTCTAGAGAGAGAAGCTCTAACTTCTCTCTAGAATTTCTGGGGTTTTACTTAATTTTCTCTGTAGTTCTAGGTTGTAGTTTTATTTAATTGTAGTTTTGCTTATAATTTCTTGTTTTATTACTCTTGTTACTTAAAATTTCTTGTTACTTTTTCTATCTTGCTATTTTAAGTTTTTGTGGGACATCCTTACTACCAGATATCACGCTTCTGGCTATGCCACTCTGATAGCTAAGATATACGATGACTCTATACTTAATAATAAAACATGGGCCTTTGACTCAATACCGGATTGCTATTTCTTTGAGAAACTGAAAGTTCTTTTTACTTGAAAATAAACATGCATATACATATGTACAAAAATTTTTATACAAGTAACTTATAAATATTATATACATACAAAACATACAACTCCTATCCCTCTTACACAATTATAATGACAAAGGCGAGGGGGAAAAAACTATGAATAATATATATACAAACCGACATAGCATGGCTAAGGACTTAGCAAAAAATTCATTAGTTTCCTCGTCTATCCTGAAAAGAGAAGTCTGTAGGGGGTAAGAACATCGTCCTTGCAGCTTCTCAGTAGAGGGTTTAAGAATTGTCATAAGAGGATACATATAAAAAGAAGAACAGAGTTTGAAAACAGAGATCTTCGTTTGTCTTATGAATCTTTTTAAAAACGTGACATTTACTTATCCAATATTCCAAGTTCCCTTCTTTAATTATAAGAATTTTCAAAGATAAAATAATATTCCATGACATAATCAAGTGCGGCCTCCGGCCCAACATGTAAACAAATCTCAGCCTCCGGCCCAACATATAAAATAATCTCGACCTCCGACCCAATATATCACGACCATACTATCATCAAAAGCATCAATTCATTCACCAATACTCAGTTTTAAGATAAATCAATCACAAGCACAAACAATACAAGGCAAACACAATCAGAGAACAGTTACAGCAAGTACCACTTGAACACACCCAAACAATAGCAAACAAATGCAGTATAATGCATGCCTGTCCTACTGGCCGTAAGCTCACGTGTCGATTAAACTCATGGTTCTGAAAAACGGAGTGGATGGCCAGTCGAACCGATTCAACCGGAAACTGACAACATCAACGGTCTTGTCCTATATCTAAAATCGACAGTTGAAGAACCGGTTCTTACTAAACAACGCCATTTTACTAAACACCCTCAATTTTCATGCTAGATCTCAGCAGCATTACCTTCTTCCCCTGCCTCCATCTGCTGCTTCTCCTCTCCAACAACAGTGTCCCCACCTCCAACCACTCCAAGGTTCCTTGCATCTCCGCCGGTGCTAACCACTAGTTTGCCGTTGTTCGTCCAACACGCTGACCCTCACAACCCGCTGTTCTTCGATGGTGCGTTTGACTTCGCATTCTCCGCAAGGCTTGATGAGAAGTTGTTCCAGTGAGATTCGCTACAGAGATGGATCATCACGTCATGTCTGGTGGCTCGTGTGTTATCACCGTCATGAGTGCGGGAATGATGAGGTGAGGGAGGTCGTTTATCTGTTCAGTAATGTTACCTTGGTTAGAATGAGAATGACAAGTATTGTTATAACAACTTCTTGGTTAATGCTTGATTTCTCACTGCTTACTGGGTTTTTCACTTTTTCCTTTTATTGTACATGATATATGCATAGAAGTTTTAGACTGATAATGTCATGGGTAATTCCGGTGTGGTAAAAAAGAAGTCGGCCTGGGTCTCCTTTCGTTCTACCCAGGGGAAGAAGGTTTTTTCCATGTTTGACGAGTCGTTCCGTGATTTTAAAAACTACTTTTTCAAGGTCTGAGCTGTTGAAGGGGCTCGGCCCTTTTTTCTAGATGAGAATGACGAACCTGCTTTTCCCTTGGAATGGCAAAAATATGTGAGGGTCTCCAGGTATTCGTGGGAGATGTTGGATGAGGCTTGATGTGCGAAAAACGATCCGACACAAAACTCACCGGCAAGTGCACCAGGTCGCATCAAGTAATAAAAACTCACGGGAGTGAGGTCGATCCCACAGGGATTGAAGGATTGAGCAATTCTAGTTTAGTGGTTGATTTAGTCAAGCGAATCAAGATTTGGTTGAGAGATTTGTGATTTGCAGAATTTAAATTGCATAGAAAGTAAAGGGAATGGGTAAATTGCATGAAATTAAAGAGAACTGAAATTTAAAGTGCTGAATCTTAAAGAACAAGAAATTAAATGGCAGAAACTTAGAACGCAAGAAATGTATATTGCAGAATCTTAAAGTGCAAGAAATGTAAATTGCTTGAAATGTAAAGGGAATTGGGAATTGGATTTGCAGAAATTAAATAAGGAAAAGTAAAATTGCAACAAACATAAGAGTGGAGGATGAATTGGATTGAATCGGATCTTGAAACAGAAATGTAAATGAGCTTGAAAGCAGTAAACAGGGAATGTAAAATGATAATTCAGATCTCAGGACCCAAGAGACTAGATAACCAAGTCTAGATCTCAATGCCTTCCTAGATCCAACAAGAACAATTGCAAAGGAATTGTAAATTATAAATTGCAGAGAAAGTAGAAGACAGAAGCAATTAACCAAAATGGAAATTCAATTATGCAGTAAAATGAAACAGAGAGATCTCAGGATGAGATTGAAACAGATTTCCTTCAATTCTCCAACCCAAGATCCAAGACAAGAAAAGTAAAGAGTGCTGGGCGAGAACAAGGAAGAAGAGAGATCAATTATCCTCCCAAATTCCCTTGAATTAAAACAACAATGCCAAGAAATGTAAAGTGAGCTCTCTACTAAGTGTACTAATCAAAACCAAAAAGAAAAGCCCCCGAAAAACTTAAATCCTATGCTATTTATACACTTTCTTCAATCCTCTCTTCCTCCTAGCCATTCCCTCTTGCTTCAACCTTTCTCCAAGCTTTCTTCACCTATCATCAATCAACCAAACACATCGAAGCTATGCTCAAAATCATGAGATATTCATTCTTTCATAATATGTGACAATTATAGCATAAAACCTCATGAAATTGCATTAATTCATCTATGGTTGATTAAATCAAAGGAAGCATGAAAATCTACCCAATTGACTTGCTTATGGCTCAAGAAAGTGCATAATTCAAATGAAAATATAAGAAAAAGACTAGTGAAACTAGGCTAAGATGACTTGTCATCAAGGCTGAGCGAGCCTTTGTTATCTTGGAAGAACGCTGGGGTCAACCTCCCCATCTTGACACAAAGAAATTTCTAACCAATCCTACTCTTCTTCAAACTGAACTGGGTATCTTGTGTTTCTTTTATTATTTTGTTTATGTTGCTTGTAGCTGTCCTTTCCGACTTGTCCGACTTGTAGCTGAGTTTTCTGTTTTGTTTGCAGAGGGCGACTGCTGCCAGAAATGCTGCCAGAAAGCTTATAAGAGGGCGCAGAGGGCGACTGCTGCCAGAAATGCTGCTGCCCAGGCGGCTGGGGAGGGATCTTCCCAAGTGCGCGAGAAGCCATCGGTGCAGAGTTTCACCGGGGTGAAGAAGGTGATCCCTACACCCCGAGTTCGTTTGGCAGATCCTCACGTCACCTCTGCTGCTTCTTCTGTTGCTCCTCCCAATAAAAAACAAAAGATTGCTGAGCCCTTTGACCTCGATGCTCCTGATTTTAATGCTACTGAATTCGTGGATCAACAAATCGGTCCTTATGGCACTCTCTCCATGGACGATGTGTCCATCCTCCATCACTTGGAATTCATGGCCCGAAATCATGTGAAGATGGTGTACATGTCGGCTGCCATATATCAGACTGCTCAGAATCTCCCTCTCCACGCTACTAAAGCGTTTATGGAGGAGGCGAAACAGGAGTTTGATCGGATGAAGGAGCTAAAGGAGGAGCTTGAGATGAAGGTAGCCAAGCTGGAGAAGGACTTGAAGAATGAAGAGGCGAGCTCTCAGTCATTGGCGGCTTCTTTGAGGTTGGCTGAGGACGCAGTCTTGATGCACAAGGAGAGTTACTTTTCATCTTATCGGGAAGTGATGCGCCTGAGGGGAGAGCTTGACAGTGTTTGGGAAGATTATGCTGAGCTCCAAAGTCATCTCGTTGGTAGCGTGACTGCTGCTTATGAGAACTTGAGGGAGCAAGTTCAGGTCATTGCTCCCGAGGCCGACCTCACCCTTTTTAGCCTGGATAATATTGTCAGGGATGGCAAGATTGTCCCTGATGATGAGGGTGATGATGATGATGTCGTTCCTCCTGTGTCTTCTACCAAAGTGCCGATCTCTTCGGTTCCTCCCGCTGTACCCGACCTGGATTACCAGATCCTGAATCGGGAGGATGGAACTGTGGATGCTGTGCCGATCCAGACTCGCCCTCCTTCTCCTTGTCCTGATGCTGCCAAGAAGGCTCCTGATGCTTGTTGATCTTTTCTTAAAATTTGTGTAGTTGGCCCAGCTTGTGGGCTTTTTTAGAACTCGTGCGTTGGAAAGTAGACATCCAGAGCTTTCCAGCAATATATAATAGTCCATACTTGGCCCGAGTTTAGACGACGCAAACTGGCATTCAACGCCAGCTCTCTGCCCAATTCTGGCGTCCAGCGCCAGAAACAAGTTGCAAAGTGGAGTTCAACGCCCAAAATGGCACAAAAGCTGGCGTTCAACTCCAAGAATGACCTCTCCACGTGTAGACTTCAAAGCTCAGCCCAAGCACACACCAAGTGGGCCCCGGAAGTGGATTTATGCATCAATTACTTACTTCTGTAAACCCTAGTAGCTAGTTTATTATAAATAGGACTTTTTACTATTGTATTTGATCATCTTTGGATTATCTTTTGATCTATTGATCACGTTTGGGGCTGGCCATTCGGCCATGCCTGGACCTTCATTACTTAAGTATTTTCAACGGTAGAGTTTCTGCACTCCATAGATTAAGGTGTGGAGCTCTGCTGTTCCTTAAAGATTAATGCAAAGTACTACTATTTTCTATTCAATTCACAAAAATTTCTCCTTTGTTTTCGAAAAAATTTTTTAAAAAAAAATGTTTTCAAAAATATATTTTTCTTCAGAATTTTTAAGAATGAATTCTAGTGTTTCATGAAGCATGTTGAAGCCTGGCTGGCTGTAAAGCCATGTCTCAAATCTTTTGGACTCAAGAGAAGAGCTTCTTTATCTTTCTTAGCAAATTGGCTACTGAATGTAAAGTTCTGCTAAAGCTTGACTGGCTATTAAGCCATGTCTAACCCTCAGATTAGAGCTTTAGACTAAAAAGCATAAGATTCTTGGAATTCATATTAAAAAATTTGGAATCCTTATTTTTATTTTTCACAATAATTTTCGAAAAAAATACAAAAAAATTATAAAATCATAAAAATCAAAAATATTTTTGTGTTCTTGTTTGAGTCTTGAGTCATGTTATAAGTTTGGTGTCAATTGCATATTCATCTTGCATTTTTCGAAAATCCATGCATTCATAGTGTTCTTCATGATCTTCAAGTTGTTCTTAGTAAGTCTTCTTGTTTGATTGTGATGTTTTCTTGTTTTGTGTTGTATGGTATTTTTCATATGCATTCTTGAATTCTTAGTGCCTAAGCATTAAAGATTTCTAAGTTTGGTGTCTTGCATGTTTTCTTTGCATTAAAAATTTTTCAAAAATGTGTTCTTGATGTTCATCATGATCTTCATAGTGTTCTTGGTGTTCATCTTGACATTCATAGCATTCTTGCATGCATTCATTGTTTTGATCCATAACTTTCATGCATTGCATCATTTTTCTTGTTTTTCTCTCTCATCATAAAAATTCAAAAATCAAAAAAAATATTTTTCCCTTTTTCTCTCTTAAGATTTCGAAAATTAGATTTGACTTTTTCAAAAATTTTTAAAATCTAGTTGTTTTTATGAGTCAAATCAAATTTTCAATTTAAAAATCTTATCTTTTTCAAAATCTTTTTCAAAAATCAAATCTTTTCCATTTTTCTTAGTTATTTTTGAAAATTCTAAAAATATTTTTCAAAAAATTTTTTTCTTATTTTTATATCAAATTTTCGAAAATAACAATAACAATTAATATTTTGATTCAAAAATTTCAAGTTTGTTACTTGCTTGTTAAGAAAGATTCAAACTTTGAGTTCTAGAATCACATCTTGTGATTTCTTGTGAATCAAGTCATTAATTGTGATTTTAAAAATCAAATCTTTTTCAAAACTAATTTCAATCATATCTTTTCAAAAATATCTTCTTATCTTATCTTTTTCAAAAATTTGATTTTCAAAATATCTTTTCTAACTTCCTAACTTCTTATCTTTTCAAAATTGATTTTCAAATTTGTTTCAACTAACCAACTAACTTTTTGTTTGTTTCCTACCTTTTTCAAAACTACCTAACTAACTCTCTCTCTCTAATTTTCGAAAAAAATCTTCCCTCTTTTTCAAAATTTCTTTTTAATTAGACTAATTATTTTATTTTTATTTTGAATTTTCGAAAAACTACTAACCTTTTTCAAAAACTATTTTCGAAAATCACTAACTCTTTTTCAAAAATTATTTTCGAAAATTCTCCCCTCCTCTCATCCCCTTCTATTTATTTATTCATCTACTAACACTTCTCTTCATCTCACATCACTGCTCCTATCATCACCTTTGTGTTTGGATTCTTCATTCTTCATCACCCCTATTCCTTTTCTTCTTCTACTAACAATAAGGAACCTCTTTACTGTGACATAGAGGATTCCTCTTCTTTTCTTTTTCTCTTCTCTTTCTTATGAGCAGGGACAAAGAAAAAGGCATTCTTGTTGAAGCTGATCCAGAACCTGAACGGACTCTGAAGAGAAAACTAAGAGAAGCTAAATTACAACAATCCAGAGACAACCTTATTGAAAATTTCGAACAAGTAAAGGAGATGGCACTCTTATTGAATTGGAAGACTGTAGAAGGAACAATACTAGATCTACAACAAAGTATAAGAACAACATAAAGGAAATTACAACAAAGGAATAGAAGAAGATTGAATGTAGCAACAAAGAGTTGAGAGATAGAAGTGGAAGAAAGCAAAGATTAAAACCTAGATCTAAGAACTAAACATAATCCTAATCCTAATTTTAGAAAGAAGAGAGAGCTTCTCTCTCTAGAAACTAACTCTAAACTAATCCTAATGAGTGTGTATGATTGGAATCCCCCTTTTTGCTCTTCAATCCTTGGCTTTAAATAGCAGTTTAGGCGCCAAAGTTGGTTGAGATTGGGCCCCACAACCCTTGAGAATTCGTTGGTCACGTTTTCATTAAAAAATCATAAACCAGCACCGACGCATATGCGCACAGCACGCGTACGCGTCCATGGGGTGATTCGCAGCTGCGCGCAAGCGCCAGGTACGCGCGCGCGTCCATGGGCGAGTTCAACTTCTTTGACTTTTCATGATTTCTCCACTTTGCATGCTTTTCTCTTCACTCCTTTGATCCATTCCTAGCCTTTTCAATCTGAAATCACTAAAAAACATATCAAGGCATCTAGTGGAATCAAAGGGAGATTAAAACCATCAAATTAAGGGTCTAAAAGCATATTTTCACATCTAAGCACAAATAAGGAGACAATCACAAAACCATGCTATTTCATTGAATAAATGTGGGTAAAAAGTGATAAAATCTCTTAAAATCAATACAGGATAAACCGTCAAAATAGGGTTTATCAACCTCCCCACACTTAAACCAAGCATGTCCTCATGCTTAAACCAAGAATGAAGCAAAGGGCATGGCATTTATTCAATGGAAACTAATTAAATGCAATCTACCTATATGCAACTATCTAAATGAATGCAATTGCTTGGTCAAAATAAATCAATTCCCAAGAAGTATATATGCACAAGGGCTAAGGACTAGCAAGCCTAATCCACAATTGAATTGAGTTATTAAATATTTTTACAAACTTGCATGAAAAGAGATGATCATAGGTGAAAACATGTAATTGAGCATCAAACCCTCACCGGTAGTGTTTGCACTCTATTCGCTCAAGTGTTTAGGGTCGATTCTCTCAATTCTCCCCTAATCATGCTTTCCAAGATTTGTTTTTCTTCTAACAATCGACATACATCTCATGCATGCATACAAGTATCATGAGGTCTTTTCTTTAGGTTGTAATGGGGTTAGGGTCAAGGTAGGATGCATATATGGTCAAGTGAGCTTAAAATTTGAATCTTTGATAAATTTAGACTCCCCACCTAACCTATGACATCCTTATACAATTAAGTTCTAACCTAACTACCCATTTTCTCACTTTTTCACATACTCATGCATTTTCTTTTCATTTCACAACACTTATGCATTGATCTTATTGAGCTTCACTTTGGGGCATTTTGTCCCCTTTTTATTATTTTTCTTCTTTTTCTTTCTTTTTCTATTTTTTTCTTTTCTTTTCCATATTGTTTTTTTTTTTCTTTTTTTTCTTTTGTTTTTCTTATTTTTTTTTCTTTTTATATACAAGAACCTCAATGCATAAGGTTTTACATTTGATCAATACATGAGTGTGTACCCAATTTCCAATATTTTTAATAGCAATACAAAACTACCCTTTTATTCACCCAATGTCCCAAGGTTCCCACACTTGAATGATACTCACACACACTAGCCTAAGCTAATCAAAGATCCAAATTAAGGACATTTATTGTTTTTCGCTTTAAGGCTTATAATGTGCTAAATTAAAGAATAAGTGGGTTAAGCGTAGGCTCAAATTTGGCTAACAAAGGAAGATAAAAGGTAAGGCTATTTGGGTAAGTGAGCAAAATGAAATGATGGCCTTAATCATATAAATGCATGAATACGCAAAATAATGGAAATAAAGAATCAAACAAATCAAAGATTACAATCATAGAAAGAGAATAATGCACACAAGAAGGAAAAATAAGTGGTTATAAGATGTAACCACGCTATTAGGCTTATTAGGCTAAAGATGAGCAAGGGGGTACGGCGACTCTCCGGATTGCTATGTGTTCTTAGTCTTGCTTCCATGTTTGCTTGTGGTACATTTATCATGAAAAACAAAAATACAACACCATAAGATGAGAAGATATAAAAGCAAGGAAGTATACATTGTTGGAATGAGGTAAATCACTAGAATTGAGTGAGTGAATTAGTGTGACATTAAGAAATATTAGGTGTGTGAATTCTAAATTGCGCGGTTTAGAATACACATTAGCATAAAGAGCTATGTCACAAAAGAAGCATGCACGTCACTTATCCTAGTATGCTTGAGATGCTTTATGTAAGCTTGTAAGGTAAGACAAGCATGAGAGAAGCATGAAAGCATTCGAGTTAAACATATGGATGGATATAATCATGAAATACAATGCATTAAGGTAAATTCTCAACATCATCCATCAAGAGATTGCCTAATCACAAAATAAGGCTCAAACCACATGGTGGCCAAATCATGTAATTCAAGAAGAGTTACAAGCTCGAAGGCAATTCTCATCACTTTGTATTCTTAAAAGGTAAGCATGAAGAACTCAAAACCAAGTAGCAAAATATAACCTCAATAATAAAATCCAACAAAGGTTATAAACATAATGATGTTAAGAAAATATCCCATTTTAATACTCAGCAGCAATTAATGGTAAGCAAGAATAACAATCCAACACTTACAATGAAAAAAAATGAAATGGAAACTAACTAAAACTAACTAATCAACCAACGAACTAACTAATTAGTTAACTAAAAATAAATGGTTATCAATGGTGTTTGGAGGAGTTGGATGAGTGGTAGAAGGAGGGAAGAAGAAAGGAGAAGGAAAGAAATGGAAAGAGGAAAAGAAAAGAAGTGGATGGAAGAAAGGGCATCCACGCGTACGCACACATGGCACGCGCGCGTCGTTGGCTTATTTCGAGAGTGGCGCGTACGCGTCATGTGCGCGTATGCGCAAGTGGGGTTTATGCCAGAGGCACAACGTTGGCGCGGTGCAGGCACAACTCTCTGGAAAATGTATGGAGGTTGGGACTTCTCAATCCACGCGTACGCACGCATGGCGCGCGCGCGTGGATAGTCGAAAATGCTGGAAGTGCGCGTACGCGCCATGTACGCGTACGCGTGGATGGTGCTCTATTTTTCAAAAAAAAATTTCTATGTTTTTGCACCAATCCAAGCATTCCAAACCTCCAAACAGCTACCAAAACACCATAAAACCTTATTTAACATACTTAAACTACCAAACATACTCAACTAACTAAACAAAACATGAAATTAAACTAATTCTACCAATATATACAAAAGAGAAAATGAAAGGATTTTACCATGGTGGGGTGTCTCCCACCTAGCACTTTTGTTTATTGTCCTTAAATTGGACTTATGGGGAGCTCTTATCAAGGTGGCTTGTGCTTGAATCCATCCTTGAACATCCACCAATGCTTGGACTTCCATTGTGCTTCATCATTCAAAGTTAATAACTCCAAGCTTTGATGGAGTTCTTCACAAACCATAGGCTCCCAAAGTTGATCTTCCTTGTTCGATCCGGGATCCCACACTTTGCTTTCACACCCGTCCTTGAGTTGATCATGGTGATTTCCTCCGGGTGGCAAGAGAGATGAATTCTCATAGGAGCACCAATCTATTCTCCTAGACCCATCCAATTGAGCACTAGTCCAACCTTTATATCTCATGTTTGATGCATCAACCATAATGAGCCTTGATTTGCAACGCCAACCACGAAACATCTTTCTTTTACGCTTCATCCCATAAAGCATCCTAAGTTGGTCATCCATTTCAAGCAAACCATATTCAAGTGGGATAATAAAGCTAATAGAAATGAGTTTCAACCACTCAAATGAAGGTGTAGATGGCAACCTAGGCAAAGGTGATTCCAAAGGTCTTGACAAAGCGTATCCAATTCCCATCCTCCTTTTTCTAAGGACTTCCACCTCTTCACAAGATCTCTTACTTTCAATCCTTTGTTCAACAATTTTATCTAAACCTTTTCCCTTACTCAAATCACAAATGGGAGGACGAGAGAGATTTACCACCATATTGCTATCAAATCCAATGGGGAAAAGTTCTTCATGTTCAAAGGATTCTTCACTACTAAGACTTGATGCTTGATCTCCATCACCAAGGGAACTCAATGCTTGCTTTATCCCATCCAATTCTTCATAAGAGATATGCCTTGGAGGTTGTGCATATTCCTCCTTTGCATCGATTTCAATCATCTTAGAGGGATTTTCTTCAACTCTATGTTCCCATGGAAGCTCCGCATCTCCTAAGTCTTCTACCACTTCTTCCTTGTCTTCAACAATTAAAGCTTCCTCCAATTGTTCCAATACAAAGCAACTTCCCTCATTTCCCACCGGAGTTTCCAATCGCTCCTTCATGCTATGTTCTTCATTTGATTCTCCACATGTAGCCATGGGAGTTCCTTGAGTGTTCAAGCATTGGGAGGCTAATTGATTTGTTACCACATCCAAGGTGGCCATAAAATTTTGCACATCCCTTTTCATCTCTTCTTGCCCTTGAACAAGAACACCAAAGGTTTCATCCATTAGAGATTGGGGTGGGTGGAAAGGTTCATTAAATTGGGGGGAGGGTTCATAATAGGAAGGTGGTTCTTCTTGGTAGGTTTGTGGTGGTTCTATGTTTTCCACACTTTCCACTTGTTGCACAACACACTCCATGGTTGCTTGAAATTGATCCAATGCTTCCTTGAGACGATCCCTTGACTCTTGTTCCTCTTGGATAATATGATTAGGATCATGTGGCTCTTGGATCAATGGATATGAGTATTCTTCCATGGAAGGTTGTAGTGGAAAGTAGTATTCATCTTGTGGTTGAAAATTTTCATATATTGGAGGTGGTTCATCTTGGTAATAATGTGGAGGAGGTGGCTCTTGAAAATATTGATGTTGGAATGGTGGTGGCTCTATATATGGTTCATATTGCTCATATGGTTGTTGGTAGGATGGATATGGATTAGGGTCATATGAAGGTGGTTGGTAAGAAGGGGTTTGTGAGTATGGTTGGAAGTTATGTTGAGGGTATGGATCATAGGCATATGGTGGTGGTTCTTGAAAGTCACAAGGTGATTCACCATAACTATTGGATTGATATGCATCATAGAATGGCTCTTCTTCATAGTGCATTGGTGGGGGTTGTTGCCATGAGGATTGATCATAAGCATATGGCTCCTCCCACCTTTGGTCATCCCATTCTTGATACACATCTTCATTATAGTCCTCATTTCCTACAACATGTTGATAACCAAACTCATAGCCAAGGTGAGAATTCATGATAGCAAGAAGAAAATGAAAACAAAATCAAATAAGAAGCAAGAAAATTAAATCCTAAAACTAGCAAGAGCTAACGAAAGCAAACATATTCACACTATTCACATATATACAATAACCAATAACATAATACCATTGCAATTCCCCAGCAACGGCGCCATTCCATTTTGATGATTGGATTTTTTATGGTTTAGAATTTCACAAATGAATTCTCGTTGCAAGTATAGTTCCTAAACCAAACAATAATCCTTTCATACAAAAGATTGTAACCTAAAATTAATAACCGAAGTATTCAAACCTCGGGTCGTTCTCCCTAGGAATTACAATAAAGGGTCTTGTTATTGGTTATGAGTTATTTTGGGGTTTTGGATAAGAATCATGAAAAGTAAATGGCAATGAAAATAAACTAACAACTATAAAAGGCTCTTGGCAAGGTATGAAAATTAGAAGTCCCATCCTAGTTATCCTTCTCAATTGTGATGAGAATTGTTCATTGCTACCACTTAGTTAACCCTTACTAATTAAAGGAAAGTCAAGTGGATGAATTGACTTGAGCCACAAGTCCTAGCCAACTCCCAAGGAAAGACTAGCTTTAGTGCACTCCAAACCAATTAGCAATCTTTCCAATTATCAATCAACAAAGGAATTAGATAACTCAAGTGTCACTAATTACTCTACCTAGGCCAAGAGGAACAAAATCTACACTATATCTAGAAGAGGCATTTCAACAAACACATAGAGTGCAATAGAAGTAAACATTATTAATTGCAAGAATTAAAGGAATCTACAACTACAAAGGCAAGAGATCAACAATAGAAAAGCAAAGAAGAACAATTATTATGAATTACCTCTTATTGAATTGGAAGAATGTAGAAGGAACAATACTAGATCTACAACAAAATATAAGAACAACATAAAGGAAATTATAACAAAAGAATAGAAGAAGATGAATGTAGCAACAAAGAATTGAGAGATAGAAGTGGAAGAAAGCAAAGATTAATACCTAGATCTAAGAACTAAACCTAATCCTAATCCTAATTCTAGAGAGAAGAGAGAGCTTCTCTCTCTAGAAACTAACTCTAAACTAATCCTAATGAGTGTGTATGATTGGAATCCCCCCTTTTTGCTCTTCAATCCTTGGCTTTAAATAGCAGTTTAGGCGCCAAAGTTGGTTGAGATTGGGCCCCACAACCCTTGAGAATTCGTTGGTCACGTTTTCATTAAAAAATCATAAACCAGCACCGACGCATACGCGCACAGCACGCGTACGCGTCCATGGGGTGATTCGCAGGTGCGCGCAAGCGCCAGGTACGCGCGCGCGTCCATGGGCGAGTTCAACTTCTTTGACTTTTCATGATTTCTCCACTTTGCATGCTTTCCTCTTCACTCCTTTGATCCATTCCTAGCCCTTTCAATCTGAAATCACTAACAAACATATCAAGGCATCTAGTGGAATCAAAGGGAGATTAAAACCATCAAATTAAGGGTCTAAAAGCATGTTTTCACATCTAAGCACAAATAAGGAGACAATCACAAAACCATGCTATTTCATTGAATAAATGTGGGTAAAAGGTGATAAAATCTCTTAAAATCAATACAGGATAAACCGTCAAAACGGGGTTTATCAATGAGTTTCATGAATGAAACAAGGTCATCCATTAGAAATTTGGAGGCACAAGTGGGACAGCTGAGTAAAAGGATCACTGAAATCCCTCCTAGTACTCTCCCAAGTAATACAGAAGAAAATCCAAAAGGAGAGTGCAAGGCCATTGACATAAGCACCATGGCCGAACCTGTAAGGGAAGGAGAGGACGTGAATCCTAGTAAGGAAGACCTCCTGGGACGTCCAGTGATCAATAAGGAGTTTCCCTCTGAGGAACCAAAGGAATCTGAGACTCATCTAGAGACCATAGAGATTCCATTAAACCTCCTTATGCCATTCATGAGCTCTAATGAGTATTCCTCTTCTGAAGAGAATGAGGATGTTACTGAAGAGCAAGCTGCCAAGTTTCTTGGTGCAATCATGAAGCTGAATGCCAAATTATTTGGTATTGAAACTTGGGAAGATGAACCTCCCTTATTCACCAATGAACTAAGTGATCTGGATCAACTGACATTGCCTCAGAAGAGACAGGATCCTGAAAAGTTCATAATACCTTGTACCATAGGCACCATGATCTTTAAGGCTCTGTGTGACCTTGGTTCAGG
>NC_029789.2:89543983-89544644 GCF_000816755.2 Arachis ipaensis
ACATCTGTGAGGCTCCATGAGAGCCCACTGTCAAGCTATTGACATTAAAGAAGCGCTTGTTGGGAGGCAACCCAATGTTTATTTATCTAATTTTATTTTTGTTTTTCATGTTTTCTTAGGTTCATGATCATGTGGAGTCACAAAATAAATATAAAAATTGAAAACGGAATCAAAAATAGTGGAAGAAAAATCACACCCTTGAGGAAGCACCTGTCTGGCGTTCAACGCCAGAACAGAGCATGGTTCTGGCGCTGAACGCCCAAAATGGGCAGTATCTGGGCGCTGAACGCCCAAAATGGGCAGTATCTGGGCGCTGAACGCCCAAAATGGGCATCATCTGGGTGCTGAACGCCAGAATTGCACCCTGGAGAGGAGCTGGCGCTGAACGCCCAGAACAAGTATGGTTCTGGCGTTCAACGCCAGAAATGGGCAACAAATGGGCGTTAAATGCCCAAAATGGGCACCAACCTGGCGCTGAACGCCCAGAGTTGTGTGCAAGGGCATTTTACATGCCTAATTTGGTGCAAGGTTGTAAATCCTTGAACACCTCAGGATCTGTGGACCCCACAGGATCACCTCAGGACCTGTGGACCCCACAGGATCCCCACCTACCTCCACTCACTCTCTTCTCTCTTCTCAATCATCCTCTATTCCCAATAAA
>NC_029789.2:89544789-89572638 GCF_000816755.2 Arachis ipaensis
GATGCCTCATATGCATTTTCTTCCACAAAACTATTGGGAGCAAATCAACACCTCCCTAGGAGAATTAAGTTCCAACATGGGACAACTAAGGGTGGAACATCAAGAGCACTCCATCATCCTTCATGAAATAAGAGAAGATCCAAAAGTAATAAGGGAGGAGCAACAAAGACAAGGAAGAGACATAGAAGAGCTCAAGGACATCATTGGTTCCTCAAGAAGGAAACGCCACCATCACTAAGGTGGACTCATTCCTTGTTCTTAAATTCTCTGTTTTTCGTTTTCTCTATGTTAAGTGCTTATCTATGTTTGTGTCTTCATTACATGATCATTAGTTGTTAGTAACTATGTCTTAAAGTTATGAATGTCCTATGAATCCATTACCTCTCTTAAATGAAAACTGTTTTAATTCAAAAGAACAAGAAGTACATGAGTTTCGAATTTATCCTTGAACTTAGTTTAATTATATTGATGTGGTAACAATGCTTCTTGTTTTCTGAATGTATGCTTGAACAGTGCATATGTCTTTTGAAGTTGTTGTTTAAGAATGTTAAATATGTTGGCTCTTGAAAGAATGATGACAAGGAGACATGTTATTTGATAATCTGAAAAATAAAAAAAAATGATTCTTGAAGCAAGAAAAAGCAGCAAAGAACAAAGCATGCAGAAAAAAAAAATAGGCAAAAAAAAATGGAAAGAAAAAGCAAGCAAAAAAAGCCAAAAGCTCTTAAAACCAAGAGGCAAGAGCAAAAAGCCAATAGCCCTTAAAACCAAAAGGCAAGGGTAAATAAAAAGAATCCCAAGGCTTTGAGCATCAGTGGATAGGAGGGCCTAAAGGAATAAAAATCCTGGTTGCAAAAGGATAGTAAATTCTATTCCAGTATGATCGAGAACCTCCAAGATGATTAGCCATGCAATGACATCGCATCGGACCATTTTCACAGAGAAGAATAGGATGCAACCAACGACAAGGGTGATGCCTCCAGACGATTAGTCGTGCTGTGACAGAGCATTTGGACCATTTTCCCGAGAGGATTGAAAGTAGCCATTGGCACCGGTGACATCCTTACATAAAGCCAGCCATAGAAAGGAGTAAGACAGATTGGATGAAGACAGCAGGAAAGCAGAGGTTCAGAGGAATGAATGCATCTCCATACGCTTATCTGAAATTCTCACCAATGATTTACATAAGTATTTCTATCCTTATTTTAGTATTAATTTCGAAAACTCCATAACTATTTTATATCCGCCTGACTGAGATTTACAAGGTGACCATAGCTTGCTTCATACCAACAATCTCCGTGGGATCGACCCTTACTCACGTAAGGTTTATTACTTGGACGACCCAGTGCACTTGCTGGTTAGTTATGCAAAGTTGTGAAGATATGTTTAGACCATGGTTCTGTGCATCCGTTTTTGGTGCCATTGCCAGGGAATCAATTTCGAACAATAATTCACAACCTGAGTAACAATTTCGTATACCACTTATCTGGCAACTTTTATTTTTAAAAACAAACAATAGCTCGCTATCTTTTTTATAGTAGTTTTTGGTGGCCTTTTGAGGCCTTATAACTCTGTAAAAAGTAGTTTTTTGACTAGGCATCTTTTCTGTTTTCTGCTAATGTCGAAGTCTTGCGGCTCGACCTCCTTGGGTTGTTTTGTTATGTTATTTGTAGCTTGAATCCTTTGAGGTCGTGGTTGTGGGGGTCCAACTTGTTTCTTTTGGTTTTCTTTGCTTTGTATGCTTTCTTAACGTTGGTCCCCTTCTAAGCTATTCTCGTAATCCTATGTTTTGGACCTTTGCTAGGTCTCCTTCAGGGATTACTTTTATAACTTTTAAGTAGTAGGAGTCCGACTTGGTTATACCGGTCTCCTTTAAGTTATTTTTTGTAATCCTCTTTCTTGGACCTTTGTTAGGTCTCTTTCAGGGATTACTTTTATAACTTTTCATTTTGGGCTAACTTTGAGCCCTTCTAAGTTAAAGTAATCCTCTTTAATAGGGTTGGCCAGACCTCTTTCCAGGGTTTACTTATAACTTGGGTTGACTTGGTCCGACTTCTCAACGTCGGCCAGTCTTTAAGTTATTATTTTAGCGATCCGTAAGACCTCGTCAGGTTCTTTTTTAGATCACTTTCGATAACTTCTTACATTATTCTGTGTTCATCTTTGCCAATTTGTAGAAAGTGGTTGTCGTCTCTAGATCGTCCTTTGGGTGAATCACGTTTTCACCTTTATCGGACGGTTGTCTTTATCATGATCGTGCAGTGAAAATTGTTTTTCACTTTCTGCCGATCTGTTGCTTTATAATCGGACGATGAATACTTCAGATTAATGCGTCTTGAAATCTTTGTAGAATATCTAAAACATATTTTATTTAAAGGAAAAATGCAAATATATACATAAGGGATTTGTCTGAGTCTCAACTTGGTGCCTCATTAAAAAACCTTTTCAGGAAAAAGAGTGCATCCAATGATGAGATCTTTTATCTTTTCTAACTGTAGTACCTTCTGAGGTTGCAGGCGTGCCATGACCTGGGAAGCTCTCGTCCATCGAGTTCAGACAGTCTGTAGTAGCCCTTTCCAAGTACTTCTACCACTCGGTAGGGTCCTTTCCAGTTTGCTGCCAGCTTTCCCTCTCCTGGTCGAGTTGTTCCGATATCATTTTGGATTAGGATGAGGTCATTTTCTACGAAACTTCTCAGCACTACCTTTTGATTATATCTGGAGGCCATTCGGCGTTTTAGAGCTTCTTCCCTTATCCGAGCTCTTTCTTGGATTTCGGGTAACAAGTCGAGCTCTTCTCTCTGAAGTTGGGAGTTTGCTCCCTCATTGTAGTGAACTACTCTGGGCGACCCTTCCTCAATCTCTACTGGAATCATCGCCTCTATTCCGTATGCTAATTGGAAGGGGGATTCCTTCGTGGTGGAATGTGGCGTTGTTCGATATGCCCACAGGACCTATGGAAGCTCTTCTGCCCAGGCTCCCTTTGCATCTTGTAATCTCCATTTTAATCCGGCCAATATGACTTTGTTAGCAGCTTCGGCCTGCCCATTGGCTTGTGAATGTTCGACGGAGGTGTACTGGTGCTTTATATTCAAGAAGGCTACTAGTTTTTTGAAGCCTGCATCTGTGAATTGAGTGCCATTGTCTGTGGTTATTGAATATGGAACCCCGAACCTTGTGACAATGTTTCTATATAAGAATTTCCGGCTTCTTTGAGCGGTGGCATTGGCCAGGGGCTCTGCCTCGATCCACTTTGTAAAGTAATCTACCCCTACTATGAGGAATTTAACTTGTCCTGATCCCTGTGGGAATGGACCGAGAAGATCGAGTCCCCATTTTGCAAACGGCCAAGGCGAGGTCACGCTGATGAGCTCTTCTGGCGGGGCGATGTGAAAGTTGGCATGTTTCTGACATTGTGGGCATGTCTTTACAAATTTTGTGGCTTCTTTCTGTAAAGTTGGCCAATAAAATCCCGCCCGGAGTACTTTTTTGGCGAGAGCTCATGCTCCGAGATGATTGCCACAAATACCGCCGTGTATTTCTTCTAGCACTTCCTTTGTGTTGGAGGTTGGCACACATTTTAGTAAAGGTGTTGAGATTCCTCTTTTGTACAGGATGTTGTTTATGATAGTGTAGTACTGTGCCTCCCTTTTTAACCTCTTTGCCTCATTTTCTTCTATGGGGAGCGTTCCTGTTCTGAGGTAGTTGGCTATAGGGGTCATCCATCCTTGGTCCTGACTTGTTATGGTCAAGACTTTTTCCTCTTCCGAGATTGACGGGTTCTGCAACATTTCCTGGATGAGGCTTCTATTGTTGCCCCCTGGTTTGGTGCTGGCTAGTTTTGAGAGTGCGTCAGCTCGGGCATTTTGTTCGCGGGGTATGTGGCAGATCTTATACTCCCCTATTTGTCCGAGCTGTTCCTTGGTTTTATCCAAATACTTTTTCATGGTGGGATCTTTAGCTTGGTAGCTCCCTATTATTTGTGATGTAACCACTTGTGAATCGCTGTAAATGTTGAGTTTTTGAGCTCCGACTTCTTTAGCCAGCTTCAAACCAGCTAATAATGCTTCATATTCCGCCTGGTTGTTTGAGGCCGGGAACCCGAACTTGAGGGAGAGCTCAACCTAGGTTCCTTGGTTGCTTTCTATTATCACGCCCGCACCGCTTTCAGTTTTATTTGAAGAACCGTCCACGTAAAGGTTCCATTCTGTGGGGGTTTCTAGGGCATCTGTGAATTCTGCGATAAAATCGGCCAGATATTGTGATTTGATGGCCGTCCGAGCTTCATATTGGAGGTCAAACTCTGACAACTCGACTGCCCATTGTAGAATTCTGCCTGCTAGATCTGTTTCCTGCAATATTCCTTTTATGGGCTGGTTAGTTCGAACCTTAATGGTGTGAGCCTGGAAGTACGGGCGAAGTCGTCGAGACGTTAGGATAAGAGTATAGGCAAATTTTTTTATTTTTTGGTAGTTCATCTCGGATCCCTGTAGTGCCTTGCTAATGAAGTAGACGGGTTGTTGCCCATTTTCGTCTTCTCTGACTAGTGCTGAGGCTATTGCCCGACTCCCTACTGCGAGATATAATATGAGCGGTTTTCCTTCTCGTGGTCGAGATAAGATAGGTGGCCGTCCTAAGAACTCTGTGAAGTCTTTGAATGCTTGCTCACATTCTGTCATCCATTCGAACTATTTTCCCTTTCTTAAAGTAGCATAGAAGGGGAGAGATCTTATCGCAGCTCCTGCTAAGAATCGGGATAGGGCGGCCAATCTTCCGTTGAGTTGTTGTACTTCTTTGACACAGGTTGGGGTCTTCATGTTGAGTATGGCTTGACATTTGTCTGGGTTTGCTTTAATTCCCCTTTGTGTGAGCATGAAGCCTAAGAATTTGCCTACTTCTACTGCGAAGATACATTTTACGGGATTGAGTCGCATGTTGTGTTTCCTTATGGTGTCAAACACTTGAGCCAGGTCGGATAATAATGTATCTTCGGTTTATGTTTTTATTAACATGTCGTCCACATAGACCTCCATGATGTTTCCGATGTGATCCGAAAAAACTTTATTCATTAATCTTTGATAAGTAGCTCCTGCGTTCTTGAGACCGAAGGGCATCACGATGTAACAGTAGTTTGCCTTTGGTGTTAAAAACGAGGTCTTTTCTTGGTCTGGTGGATACATGGGGATTTGGTTGTATCCTGAATACGCGTCCATAAACGAGAGATATTTATATCCAGAGGAAGCATCTACCAGGGTATCAATACTTGGGAGCGGGTATGGATCTTTTGGGCAAGCTTTGTTGAGATCGGTGTAATCGGTGCACATTCGCCACTTCCCATTCGATTTTTTCACCAAGACGACGTTGGCTAGCCATAGCGGGTATTTAACTTCTCTTATAAATCCGGCTTCCAGTAGTGCCTGTACTTGCTCTTCCATAGCCTGGGATCGCTCTGGCCCAAGCTTTCTTCGTCTCTGCTGTACCGGTCGAGATCCTGGGTAGACCGCCAACTTGTGGCACATTAGCTTAGGGTCTATGCCTGGCATGTCCGCGGCTTTCCATGCAAAGAGGTCGACATTATCTCGCAAGAATTGTATTAGCAATTCTTTTAAATCTCCTTTGAGGATTGTGCCAATATTAGTTGTTTTTTCCGAGGTGTCCCCGATCTGAATTCTTTCTATCTCGCCCTCTGGTTGGGGGCGAAGATCTTCTCGTCGTTGAACTCCGCCCAACTCGATTGCGTGGAACTCTTCTCCTTTGCCTCTGAGGTTTAGGCTTTCGTTATAACAGCGACGTGCCATCTTTTGGTCAGCTTTTATCGTGGCTATTCCTTTTGGAGTTGGGAACTTCATACATAGGTGTGGGGTCGATACTATTGCGCCGAGTTGGTGGAGTGTTGTCCGACCTATGAGAGCATTGTAAGCTGAACTTACATCGACCACGATGTAGTCTATTTTGAGGGTCCTGGATTGGTCTCCTTTTCCAAAGGTTGTATGTAGTGATATATATCCTAGTGGTCGAACCGGGGTATCTCCTAACCCGAACAGACTATTTGGATATGCCTTAATCCGAGGTGATCGTTCTGTTCGTTCGGTATCTTCATCCCTTCGTCTTTTTCTTTGATCATCATCTCGGGTGGCCAGGAATCGATCTAATTTTCCTTCCCTCACCAATTTTTCTATGATATTTTTCAAGTCGAAGCATTCGTTGGTGGCATGTCCTCTGACCCGATGATATTCACAATATTCCTTCTGATTTCCTCCTCCTCTTTTTCCTTTGAGGGGCCGTGCTGGGGGAATCTTTTCTGTATGGCAGACCTCTTTGTATATTTTGACTAGGGATGCTCTGAGGGGAGTATAATTATGGTATTTTTTAATTTTCTCCCCTTGTCGGTCTTCTCTCTTTTTGTCTTTATCTCGATAGGGGTTCCCAGATTTTGAGGTTTCTCCTAATCGAGCATTTTCTTCCATGTTGATGTATTTTTCTGCTCGCTCCTGTACTTCGTCTAATGAGGTAAGGTACTTCTTTGATATAGATTGGCTAAATGGCCCCTTTCGTAGGCCATTAATGAGTCCCATGATTGCGGCCTCTGTTGGTAAGCTTTGTATGTCCATGCATGTTTTGTTGAATCTTTCCATGTAGTTGCAGAGGCTCTCCCGATCTCCTTGTTTGATCCCCAGTAGACTGGGGGCGTGCTTGGCTTTATCTTTCTGGATGGAGAATCTGGCCAGGAACTTTTTGGCCAGGTCGTCGAAGTTTGGGATGGACTTTGGAGGTAAGTTGTCGAACCATCGGATTGCTGTCTTTGTGAGAGTTGTTGGGAAAGCTTTGCAGCGAACGGCGTCTGAGGCGTCTGTAAGGTACATTCTGCTTCTGAAATTGCTGAGATGGTGGTTGGGATCTGTGGTGCCATCATATAAAGTCATATCTAGGAGTTTGAAGTCCTTTGGAATTTTGGTTTTCATGATCTCTCTGGTGAATGGATCATGTTCTTTACGTGAGCTTTCCTCAGGAGTGATCCGAGGGGCCTTTGATTTAAGATTGGCTTCCAATTGCTGTAATTTTTCTTCCAATTCTCGACGTCGCCGTATCTCTCTTTGTAGATCCTTCCTGATTTCTCGTTGTTGTTGGGTTTCTTTTTCAAGTTGCTTCAAGCGATCTTGAAGTACTTCTATCGCCCCCGGGTTTGTTGGATTTTTGTCTTCGTTGGATTCCGGGGTGTCGTTTAGTGGGGTGTCCGCGTTTTTGTGCCGCGTTCTATTTTCAAGATCTGAATCGTGATCGTTGTCATGGTTGTCCACCATGGTGTTGGGATGACTTCCAGGTTCCCCGGCAACGGCGCCAATGTTCCGTGGGTTACCTGAAACTGGAGGTCGATCTCGGACGGGATCTTCCGTACTGGTCGGAGATGTCGTGTCCGGCTGGCTGGTGGCAGCCGGAGCTGTTGTGTCTGACTTGTAGGACTTGCTGCACTGCTGATCCTTCGTCACCGGAGGGTGGGGGGTACCTGCAAGAGACTCCGATGCTTAAGTTAGCATGGGTATTAAACAGGTTTTATGTGGAATCAGAGTATGAGTTATACCTGGGTGCTCCAGTGTATTTATAGTGGTTGTAGAGTGACCTTTCTAGATAAGATAAGTTAGTTATCTTATCTTATCTTTATCTTTGAGTTGAGGTCAGCTTATCTTCAAGGGGAACCGCCCTTATCTCTATAGGCTTGGACGGCCTGTGGATTGGGGTCGTGTTCCTCTGTTTGGGCCCTTTATTGGGCTTTCCTGTCGATTTGGCCGACCTCTTCGAGAAGAGGTCGAATAGCCTGATCTGAAGAGGTCGGTCGCTTTGTCGCCAATCATCCCAGGTCGGGTAACTCGACCTAGGGTATAAACACCTGCCCTATGGCCAATGAGCTAGAGTGTCGGTTATACAGCCAACCCGACACACCCGGTAGCTAACCCGGATATGGTCTCTCAACACAAAGAGAATCCTCAACCTTCAAGGAGGTAATCCTCAACCTCCCATTTTAGAGAGAGACTGTGATGTAATGATAGGAAATCCTGAACCTAATTCATTTACGCCACAGCCAAGAATCGAATCGAAGGAAATCCTCAACCTTCTCCACTCAATTCCCCGATGTAGCAAGAGAGGGAATCCTCAACCTCATCTTGTTCATCATAATAAGAAAGAGAATCCTCTTTCTCAACTTGCCTTTTCCGACATTCAAATTGATAATTATAGAGTTAACCGAAGGGAATCCTCAACCTTCAATCCAATCCTCTGGTGTGACAAGTGAGGAATTCTGAACCTCAAACTCGCCCACCCCAACAAGAAAGGGAATCCTCGACCTCAACCTGTTTATCACAGCAAGCGAGAGAATCCTCAATCTCATCCTATCTATATGTGAGCGGGATAACACCACCATCCTCACAACACAAATCTTATTGCCTCCTTAATCATAATCACAACACGAGAGAGAAAATCTTCAACCTCAACTTGCCTATTTATTCCGGGATATAGTGCCGTCATACTTCACCATCATCCTCATTTTCAATCTTGTGATCAGCATTATTCTCATTATCAATCTCATCTCAATTCATATTCAATCTTAATTAAGTTCATTCATCATTATCCATTCACTCTCATCATCAATTATCTCATTTATAATCATCATATATCACTTAACATCTTGTCCATTTCTCTCAATTTTACTAATTCAATTCATTTGGCTTTATCCCTAACCTGTCCATCTTCAATTCCACTAACTCTAGACTCATATTGAAGTTTATAAAGGTTTAGAAGGCCAAAAGAATGGTTGAAAGCCATAAAAACACATTTTTCCACATTCTGGGAGGTGTGCCTACGCATACATGTAGTCTGCGTACGCACAGGCTGGAAATTTAGGAATCCGCGTACGCATGCAAAGGTCCACGTACGCATGATATGAAAATTTAGTAAGTCGCGTACACATGCATGGTGTCACGTATGCATGACCCCAATTTTGGACCATTACACGTACACATGCAGTGTCCACATATGCAGAGGCACTTGGCAAAGGCCAATGCCTGCATACGCATGTCAAAGGCCGTGTTCACATCCATATCAGAAAAAAGAAAATCTGATATGCTGCAGAAATTAGTTTTTTAGTCCAATTTTTAAAACCTCATAACTTTTTCCACAAAATTCCTTTTTCAACCATTCTTGAACCTTTGGAAATATCCTTAACTAAAATTTCATAAAACTCTAGTACTGAAAAACTCCCAACTCCGAGGACCAAGTTATGGACTACCGAAGTTAGTCAAAAATTAGTTTTTAACTAAAATTAGACTAATTTTTCCAAGGTTCACAAGCCAAAACAGTTCAATCATCAAATTGACCACAAACTAGCCATATTCACATATTTATATTCAACCAATTCCAAACCTACTTCATCTACACAATTCCACCCAAAACCATCAAATTTCACACCTCATTTCCTCAATTCTCATTATTTAATAATCATACCAATTATTCACACATTCAATATCTAAAATCCATTCAATCTCATATTTCATCACACCATACAAACACCACTTACCTTCCTTACCTCTTTCTGGCCTCCAACCCAAGATTCACAGCCTCTGGCCTAATTCATCAATCCAATATATATATATATATATACATAATTCAACACATACTATCATCATCCAAATCCTCAATTTTACAACACCCAAATATGCAAAATCACACAATACATACCCAAATCATTATTCCCTACAACATGTCATCTATACACATCAATTCCAACGATACAAACAATTCAAACTTAATCCTAGGGGCATCTATCCTAGGAATTCTCATCACAACACACAGTACTTAAATGAAACTTAAAATGTACCTCTTGTAGTCACAATAATTTGTCCCTTCCTTGCAAATTTTTCACCAAGCACTAGCTCCAAGCTTCACCAAGAGTTTCACAACCCAATTCAAGTTCTCAAAGTGTGCCAAATTCACCCAACAACACTAACATAACCAATTTCACATATATATTACTTTAGGATTTAAAAAATATCATAAATCACAAGAGTTGGAGGATTCTTACCTTAACCCATGAAAATAGTTAATGAAACTCATCAATAGCTCATACTAGAGCACCCTTAAACAACCAAAATCACAAGATTTCTCAAACCCAGAGCCAAAATACATTTTCAGAGGGAAAAATCAAAACTTGGAAGAGAAAAAATACTTACCACAATACCTAGATAGAATCGAAGAGGATAAAAAGAGCGACGCGTGACCACAAACGGCTCATCAATCGGAACAGCGAAAAGAAAGTTATGGTGATTTGAAGTTTGGGAAGGTAGGTTTTCTTTTTCTCTTCTCTCTATCCGCCCCTCTCTCTCATTTTTAGGGTTTAATGAGCTTCAATGCTTATAAATGATGCTTATATACCTTGGGCTTGGGTCCCACTTAGGCCCGGTTCATGTATATAACTCGTTGGCCCAATTTTGGGCCAAAACATTTAAGATTAGCGTTTTAAACTGCATTTTGGATATTTCTATTTTCTAAATCGTAAACTCTAACTTTTTAATCTTTCTCCCTCATAAATTATTTTTTCAGCAGCAATACTGGACAAATCTCAGCCGGTACTCCCGGTCAAAATTTTCAGTGTGCGTTTTTACGCAGAAAACTATGTTTTTCGACTCAGAAAAATCCACTAAGTCCAAATATCATATTTATATTGTCAAATTCTAATTGCTAATTTTTCTAACCATTATTGCCCATATTCAATTAATTACGGTTTGATCGGATTTTACATCCTACCCACCTTATTTAAAATTTTGTCTTCAAAATTTGGTCCACAAAAGAAAACAAAAATCTTAGTTAAATCTCCATTAGAGGTTCTCTCAACTTCAACTAATCTTGTACCATTTAATGTCAATTCAAATACTCAATCATCTTCTTCATTCTCTTGCACAACTCATAAACTTAACCGAATTTCAAGTCTACGCCGCGCTCCTTTGTCTTACTCGTAACTTCCTCTAGATCTTTCTTAATAGTAAATCAAATATCGCATTCACCTTTTCGTTTATAAAACCTACCATAACTCTTAATTAAAATCATGACTTAAAATCTCCAAAACTCTTCAAATTTTTATGAAAGTTGGCCAAAAATCTCCTAGGTCAAAATTCACCACCCTTTACGGGTTCCCTCAACATAATCACAACACAACTTAGCATTCCAATTTCAACACAACTCAGTATTTCAATCTAACACTTCGGATTCGTCATTCAAAACTAATTATTTCCAACCTTTACTCTAAAACCAAAATTAACATGATCTATTATCGTAATAATTGTCCTTCAAACACAACATCTTGCACTCACTTATCACCCAATTCTAATTACTCACGCAGACTCTTTTCCACAATCATTTCTGAATCAACCTAACCTTACAGCCACAACAAACTTAATTTCTTGGAAATCAACCCACTAAACTCTTTGAGTCCTTAAACCTGAGATATTTTTTAGTTACCTTCTATAGTTCTTGTTCACAACTATCCTGTGTTAATGCTCCCGCAATCTTCTGCTGCGTCACTCTGATTTTCATCTTGTAAGAATCAAATCACTCATTTCTTAAGTACTAAACCATGACTTAACATAACAGATAATCACTAAATTACATTTATGACAACTAAAATCAAATACCAATCATGCATTCGTATCATATTCCCTTATCAGGTCACAAAATCTAGACTCACTTCTAAGCTTTTTCAGTCTAATCCCAAATAAGACTTAAGTTCATCTTAAGACTTCAGTCGCAATCTAGGACCCCAGTGCATTTCTAGGTTTAAATCACAAGCTCATTATAATCCTTAATCAAAATTATTACATCACTTAGGATCTCAATACAAATCATCGTACCTACTCAGGTTACCCATCCTTATCTACATTTGTTATAACCATGTCAAACTCTCATCCTTCAACACCCAATTTCACATATTTAACATCTCGTAAAATTTTCATTCTCAACCTAACACCAACTTGCACCAACCTATATCAATACACAATTCACAATATATGCATATCATAACACAATCCATCATCATCAAAATCAAGGCTTACTTATGTATCCCATAATTCTCATAACCATTCAATCATAAACATACTCGTCATTCTTCATATACAGTCTCAACAACAATCAACTAGTCATAGGCACAAGTAATTCCATAGATCATAATTAAAGTCAAATACCAATCAATGTCAAATCCAATCAAATAGTCTAAGTACTATAGGTTGAGAAGTTGGCGTATGCACATGCAAGTCAAAACTAACTCCACTAATACTCATTAGCAACATGCAAACATCATTCTCAACTCACATCCTAATTATCCAAAACATGTAACATCAATTTCCTAGTAATTAGTCATTTTTCAAATCTCTACACCATCACTCCACTTCACAAACTTTCATTACAATTCAATTCCTAACTATATCAATGCCATTTACAAGTCCCCTCTACTGTCAATAAATTTAAGCCATCAATCGATAGTTTGTTTGAAAATTATGTTTATTGCAATTCAACTTTACGTCACAAATGAACACCACACTCTAATATTATGTCATGCAGTTAGAATTCAATTATGCTTACCCGTCTCACGATTTCCTCAACCTCGTTGAGATCAGCCCTCTCCTTGATTTTTTATGTATGGACGATCTTGGAAAATATGCCCTGGTCTCCCATAACGATAGCACAGTCCTAACTCAGCTCGGCATGGCTGGTCTGGGTGGTATATCTCACATCTTTGACACCTTAAATCTTTTGAAGTAGCCTCTGCATGTTTTTCTTTACCATTTCCCAAGCGATTGTCATTTCCTTGGTACTTGTCCCGACCTTAGGGATGCTGATGTGGATACCCACTCCTCTTGAAGTCTAAGCCCCTCGGCGCAAAGACCTTGTCTTGGCCCCTTTCATGGGACTCCTGGCGGTCACTCCTTGCTATATCAGTTTTCTTGGAGCACGCTTCCACCACCCGACTCTTGTTAACTAACTCCGCAAAGTTCTTAACTTCGAGAAGTGCCACAGCTCACATGATATCATCCCTTAAACCATCTTGGACTTCAAACACTGCCACTCTTCATATCCTTCAAGAGCACCCTGACAGACTCTTGAGAAATGACACAACTCCTCGAATTTGCTCGTATAGGCAGCCACTGACATTGATACTTGCTTTAATTGTAGTAGCTCCAATTATTTAGCCTGTCTTGCAAAGTCTGGGAAGTATTTCTTGTAAAAATTCCCTCTGAACATCTCTCAAGTAATCACCTCATGTCCTCATCTCCATTCCCTTGCTGCAGCAGACAGTGAGCTCCTTGCCACCAGTGTTGTGCTTCTTCACTCAACTGATATACAGCGAATTTCACCAACTGTCTCTCAGGTACATGTTGTGCTTGCATTGCCCTTTCTATCACCTAAAACCAATTATTGTCCTCCGTCGGATCAGTTGTACCCTTGAACATTAGAGGATTGACCTTCAGAAAGGTTGCCAGGGTGATCAGACCTCCATCAGTTGAGTTTCTTCCAAATCCATTACCGTTTCTGTTCATCATTTCCATAGCTTGGTTCATAGCTGCAGTATTTGCATGCATAGCATTCACAAGAGTCATAACAGCCAAGAACGTAGCTTGGGTATCTCTTGGTGTGCCTCCCTCATTATCTCTACGCATTCAAGTTTGACCACATCCATGAGTCGTTATTCGGGTCCTGTCCACACAAAACAAGCGATATTTAGGGGTGAGCACGGGTAGCGGGTACCCGATTACCCGTCCGAATCCGAACCGAACTAATTAAATTGGTTTTGGAATCAATGGGTAATCAGGTCCAATCCGAACCAAACCGATGGCCTTTGTTAGTAATTGGTTCGGGTATCGGTTTTGGGGGTGCGGAACCCGAACCAACCCGCGAATCCGATCATATATTAAGTAAATAAAAAAATAAAAAATATATATGGTTTTTCTATTAGACAATGATTATTCACTATTAATATGTTTGGATTTTAATGAGTTTAGTTTTTAATGTATTTGGTGTTTAACATGTTTGGATTATTTCTATTGATATTACATGTTTATTGTACTTGTTGAATTTTTAAGATAAAAATTTGTTTTTTTTTTATGAATTTCAAAGTCATCGGGTACCCAATTACCCGAATGGAACCAATCCGTTCTTAATCGGTTTGGTTTGGTTTGGTTACATGTACAAAAAATCGCAAATCCGAACGAAACCGAACCAATTATATTTTGATCGGTTTGGTTCTAATTTTACCATAAACCCGAACCAAACCGACCCGTGCTCACCCTAGCGATATTAAGGTGATCAGTCTCAATATCTCAAGTTAAGTGCTTCGATTTCCCAAAAGTATGATCATGAACTTCATGCTAAATATATCGGCTAGCTACCCTAAATAGCACAGGAATAATTCAGAGTATGCATTGAAGCATAAGCAGTCCATCCCTCAGGCTCACGATGACGAACTGCTCTGATACCATAATGTAACACCCTAATATTCAAATCCTTATGCTCCAGTCATAAGTCAATGATAGTAAGGTGGCACGACTCACAAGGTGGTTAAAATACATGTATATCTATATAATTGAAAGGAGTTATTTAACGAGAAGTCTAAAAATGAGAAAAATAAAATTGCGATCGGAAACACTCTCGTATCGAAAAAAATAAGATAAAACTTATTTGGATAGCGAATCAAGATAAGGTATAACAATAAGGAAGAAAAAATAAAGACAAGGTACATATATGTTATAGACATGAATATAATAATAGCCACTAGTCATAATCTGCGAAGTTTAGGCCAACCAGGGTACAGTAATAAATTAGTTGACAACAGTAATTTTCCTATCTCTCCCAGAATATACATCAAAGCCTCTATAGGCAAGTTTTCAAAAGGAATTAAATATATAATAAAAGGTTTTTAAAATAAGTTCGGCGAGATTCTAAACAAAAGTAAAACAGAGTCCAATGATCTTCACCATCTTTCAGATAAACCACATCTCACTGCTGAGCACCTGGACCTGCATCTGAAAAACAAAGAATATATACGGAATGAGAACCCCCGACCCAAAGGTTCTCAGTACGGTAAAAGTGCCAAATAAATATAATGCACTATAATAAGAACTCACAAAGTATCCTAATCTCCCTTTCATCAATTATTCACCCTACGTTCTCACTAATACATAACTTAGGCAACTGTCCTAGGGTATACTAAGTCTAATTCATTTTATCATCTTTCCCAAGTTCTAAAGTTTCAAACTTCCATTTCATTACAGAACCATGACCAGAACCAGCACCAGCTAATTTGACTCAGTGATTATATATTAATACTTCACATTTTCACCTGGAGCAAGTGAAATCACTTCACTGCGTCTACCCAGGGAACTCAAATCATCTCTTTCAGTATTCGTCATTGTTAATCAATTATCTCATCATTTCATTTCAACAAAGACAGCCCTCAGCGTCAATCAACACCAGCATGAGGAACCTCTCAGTTGTACAAATACAAATAATGCAAACAAGTAATACACAAGAAAGACAATTAACACAAATAAGCAAGTACCAGATAAACATGTAACATATTCAATTAGGCAAACTCATATTAAGCAAACCCAAACAAATCAAACATATGCGAATGATGTATGCCTGCCCTATGGCCAATGAGCTCATCTATCGATTATATAGCCAACCCGACACACCTGGTAGCTAACCCGGATATCGTCTCTCAACACGAAGGGAATCCTCAACTTTCAAGGAGGGAATCCTCAACCTCCCATTTTAGAGAGAGACTATGATGTAATGATAGGTAATCCTCAACCTAATTCATTTATGCCACAGCCAGGAATCGAATCGATGGGAATACTCAACCTTCTCCATTCAATTTCCCGATGTAGCAAGAGAGGGAATCCTCAACCCCGCTTGCCCACCGTAACAAGAGAGGAAATCAATAACCTCATCTTGTTCATCATAGCAAGAGAGAGAATCCTCTATCTCAGCTTGCCTTTTCCGACATTCAATTTGATAATAATAGAGTTAAACCGATGGGAATCCTCGACCTTCAATCCAATCCTCTGGTGTGACAAGTGAGGGAATCCTCAACCTCAAACTCGCCCACCCCAACAAGAGAGGGAATCCTCGAACTCAACTTATTTATCACAGCAAGCGAGAGAATCCTCAACATCACCCTGCCTATACGTGAGCGGGATAATACCACCATCCTCACAACACAAATCTTATTGCCTCCTTAATCATAATCACAACACGAGAGAGGGAATCCTCTACCTCAACTCGCCTATTTATCCTGAAATATAGTGCCCGTCACACTTCACCATCATCCTCATTATCAATCTTGTGATCAGCATTATTCTCATTATCAATCTCACCTCAATTCATATTCAATCTTAATTAAGTTCATTCATCATTATCCATTCACTCTCATCATCAATTATCTCATTCATAATCATCATATATCACTTAACATCTTGTCTATTTCTCTTAATTTTACTAATTCAATTCATTTGGCTTTATCCCTAACCCGTCCATCCTCAATTCCACCGGCTCTAGACTCATATCGAAGTTTATAAACGTTTAGAAGGCCAAAATAATGGTTGAAAGTCATAAAAACACATTTTTCCAAATTTTGGGAGGTGTGCGTACGCATACATGTAGTGTACGTACGCACAGGCTGAAAATTTGGGAATCCGCGTATGCATGCAAAGGTCTGCGTATGCATGATGTGAAAATTTAGTAAGTCGCGTACGCATGCATGGTGTCGCGTACGCATGACCCCAATTTCGGACCATTACGCATACGCATGCAGTGTCTGCGGACGCAGAGTCACTTGGCAGAGGCCAATGCCCGTGTAAGCATGTCAAAGGCCGTGTACGCATCCATATCAAGAAATAGAAAATCTGATATGTTGCAGAAATCAGTTTTTCAGTCCAATTTTCAAAACCTCGTAACTTTTTCCACAAAATTCTTTTTTCAACTATTCTTGAACCTTTGGAAAGATCGTTAACTATACTTTCATAAAAATCTAGTTTTGAAGAATTGCCAACTCCGAAGACCAAGTTACGGACCGCCAAACTTGGTCAAAAATCAGTTTTTACCTAAAATTATAATTTACCAATTTTTCCAAGGTTCACAAACCAAAACAGTTTTCAATCATCAAATTTATCACTAACCAGCCACATTCACATATTTATACTAAACCAATACCAAACCTACTTCATCTACACAATTCCACCCAAAACCATCAAATTCCACACCTCACTTCTTCAATTCTCATTATTCAATAATCATACCAATTATTCATATATTCAATCTCTAAAATCCATTTAATCTCATATATCATCACACCATACAAATACCACTTACCTTCCTTACCTCTTTCCGGTCTCCGACCCAAGATTTACGGCCTCTGGCCCAATTCATCAATTCAATATATATATAGACATAATTCAACACATACTATCATCATCCAAATTCTCAATTTCACAGCACCCAAATAAGCAAAATCACACAATACATATGCAAATCATTATTTCCTACAGCATGTCATCTATACACATCTATTCCAACCATACACACAATTCAAACTTAATCGTAGGGGTATTTAACCTAGGAATTCTCATCACACCACACGGTACTTAAATAAAACTTAAACCGTACCTCTTGTAGTCATAATAATTTGGCCCTTCCTTGCAAATTTTCCACCAAGCACTAGCTCCAAGCTTCACCAAGAGTTCCATAACCCAATTCAAGTTCTCAAAGTGTGCCAAATTCACCCAACAACACTAACATAACTAATTTCACATATAGATTACTCTAGGATTTACAAAATCTCATAAATCACAAGGGTTGGAAGATTCTTACCTTAACCCATGAAAATAGTTGATGAAACTCATCAATAGCTCATAATAGAGCACCCCTAAACAACCAAAATCACAAGATTTCTCAAACCCAAAGCCAAAATACATTTTCAGAGGAAAAAATTGAATTTGGGCATAGAAGAACAAATACTCACTACAATACCTAAATAGAATCGAAGAGGATAAAAAGAGCGACGCGTGGCCACAAACAGCTCGTCAATTAGAGCTCCAAAGAGAAAGTTATAGTGATTTGAAGTTTGGAAAGTTAGGTTTTCTTTCTCTCTTCTCTCTTCCCCCCCCCTCTCTCTCATTTTTAGGATTAAATGAGCTTCAATGCTCATAAATAATGCTTATATACCTTGGGCTTTGGTCCCACTTGGACCCGGTTCACGTATATGACTCGTTGGCCCAATTTTAGACCAAAATATTTGAGATTAGCGTTTTAAACTGCGTTTTAGATATTTTTATTTTCTAAATCGTAAACTCTAACTTTTAATCTTTCTCACTCATAAATTATTTTCTCAGCTGCAATACCGGACAGATCTCAGCCGGTACTGCCGGTCAAATTTTCAGTGTGTGTTTTCACGCAAAAAACTATGTTTTCCGATTAGAAAAATCCAGTGAGTCCAAATATCATATTTATATTGTCAAATTCTGATTGCTAATTTTTCTAACTAATTTTTCCCATATTCAATTAATTACTTAATTAATTACCGTTCGATCAAATTTTACATTGTAGTTAGTAATAAGGATAGTGATCTTTAACTCTCAATTCTTGCCAAGATCTTTTAAAATTTGAATTTATTTTCATTTTTTAGTTAATTGTCTTAATTGCTGTAATCTTGAGTTATTGATGTCCAATATTGATTAGTAATTTAGGATTATTAATTAATGTTGTTTTCATTGACGCTAATCTTTTACTAAGTGTAGAGATTGACAAAGTGTAGAGATTGACAAAGTGGAATTATCTTTTCATAATTGCTATGTTTGTGGTCAATCACAAAGATAGTGATCCTTGACTCTCAATCCTTACCAAGATCTTTTAGAATTTGAACTTTTTTTTTACTAATTAATTACCTTACTTGCTCCTAGTTTAATTTCTTGCTTGTTTCTTTAATTTTTTGCTATTTAAATTCTTGTTAATTGCAATCAAATATCCGATTTTTTCATAACCAATAATTATACACTAAATTTTTGATTATTGATTTGAATTTATGACATCATTTTAACTAAATTTTAATAATGTTAATTGTCAGAGTTAAAACTACAAAACTTTTGTGCTTTTAAACTTTGTGAATTTTTTAGACGGGACACTTGACACTCATCAATTACCTTTATATATTTGAGTTTTTCCCTTCAATTAATGATTCTATGTCTAAAAGAAAACAACCTTTGTTATGTATTTCACTGAATTGAAAGGATCGTACTTCTTATGAATGGGTGATGTTTGATCTTAGAAATTCATAGGCTGTTTTAACCTTTTGGAACTTCTGAACTTAAGAGATATACAAGCATAGAATAACGCACCCGTGAAAGAACACAATTGCATATAAGTGGAGTCTACTATAGTGTCTAAAGTTATAGTGGTTATATTTTAATATTAAAATTATATTTTTTTACTTTAATAATATTTTTTATTTTTTAGATTAAAAATTGTTATTAAATAATAAAAAATTATTACTTTAATTTTAGTAATACCTTTTAAAATACTGTAACTACCATACCACCATGGCAAGCATAGACACCATACACCTTGTATATAACCCTTGTATGTTTTGAGGGAAGTCCGTGGAAATTTGTATTCAAATAATGTAGATAGACACGATTGGTTGACAAAGAGAGATTTCATTCTTTAACTACATAAAAGAGACAAAGATCGAAGACTATTATTAGGATTTAGTTGGGGACTCAGATTATAGACAACGAAAGTAAAAGGAATAAAATATGATCTCCAAGTTGCAATTAAAAATTAATATGGATGAAATGTGATCTTTTCTTCTTGCTTCAAGCAAAACCAGATCTGATCTTCAAGTCCCAATTGACTTTGATGCGGAGAGGAGTCTCCATCTTTTATATTTTCATAGTTGATATATGACTTAGAATTCGATGAAAATCCTTTCTTTAAAATTCTATAGATAGAACCCTTTAATAATTTAGTGAAAGGTTTAGGATGAGACTAGGAAAGTAGGAAGAAATAAGGGCTTTTAATACAAACTGCAAATTGCAAAAGTATGAAAGAAAAAGTATATGAATAACAAATTGCAAATACAAGAGAAAATAAAAAAGATGCATGGCCTAGGACTTTTCTGCAGAACGAAGATATGAATAAGTTTGAAAATATTCATTTGGCACTTAAGTGTGTTATAACTAAGGAAGACAAAAGAACCATTAAAATGGGCCAACCGTAGAGAGCTCTCGACCATCAAAGAGACGTCAGGGAAGAATCAAATGAGAGAACATAAGATAAGAAGACATCACATCTAACTCAAAATCTTAAAGTATTAAATTAATGAGTCTTTTATCTTATAAACTCTTCACTCTTTCTTGTTTTTTTTAATGTTACACTCTTACACTTGCAATATTAATATTATCCACTATATAAACGGGAACAAAAATTATTAAGTCTCTATAAAATCCGTCCCTATAAATAAATGAAAGTTGGGGTGGGAGAAGAGATTCCCACCTTCATGGGATCTGTTAAACTTATGNNTTTGATAATAGAATGAAAATGAAGATTTGTTAAGTTTCTACATGAATAGAGATTTGCTTTTATTCTTTGGACACTTGTTATAATTTTATGACATAAAATACAAAATAATCTTTTATTTTTATTATATAAAAATTTAAAATTAGAATTATAGTTATTAAAGGTTTTGATAATATGAGATTAGATAATATTATCACAAAAGTGTTATAGATAATGCAAGAATAATCTTATATGTTTGAAAGGATTTAACCTTGAAATGATATAAATGAATTTTATGTTATACTTAGGTTTATTTTGGGTGTTTTAATGAATAAATTATGCATATTTATAGTTAAATTATGTTAGACTATGTCTGTGAGGGAAATGAATTTCTAGGGATAGCTTGTTCTGGGATGTCAAGAAAGAAGATGAAACTATTTTAATTTTATTATGATTATTATTGTGTTTTTTTAGAGTTTTTTATTTTTTTTTTAATAAATACCCACAAATATCTGTATGAATTTACTATTTTCACAGAGATCAATAAATAGAAATCTGTGATTGAGATTATAAATGGACAGAGAGAATAATTTCTTTTAACAAAGATAGAGGAAGATTCGCTCCCAATGGGCGTCATTATCATTCCTAATTTTAAGGGATTCATATAAACACTTAGCTAATTCACTCACACACAATCTTTAATCTAAATCATCAACTTACAATACAAACTCCAATTAAGAATACCTATTAAAGATGGAGTTATAGAAAATTGTGTTATCTTTCAATTAATTCATACATGGAATCAACCGATTATAAGTAGGTTGCGATATTTAGAAAATACTAATAATATATCAAGTTGGTTGTTGAAGGTGCCACTACTAGAAAATTAGTTATTACAGACGGATATTTTCGACGGATTTTATTCTACGGAAATACAGACGGAATTTTAGAGGATTTTTTGTCGGAAAACCAAAAAAATAAATTAGCATAAATTACAGACGGAAAAGAGAATCCATCTATAATTCTGTCGGAAAAATTAATTTTTTCATGAGAAATAGTTACAGACGGAAAATCTGTCTGTAATTAAGTAGACGAAAATACTGCGCTTTATTAAATTATTACAGACGGAAAATCTGTCTGTAATTTAAAATTTTCCGCCGGAAAAAAAAAACTAAACCTAATCTACCCGTCTCTTTCTCGAGCTCCTGCTCCATTCACAAATAACTTTTGACTCAATTCACAAAGCACTCCATGAAGATGAACAATTAACATTAGCTAACCTTAACCCTCCCTGCCTTCATTGTGCCTCACTGTACCCTAACTCTCTCTTCATTGTGCTTCACGAAGAACCCCTAACCGCGACGAAGAGCCCCTAACAGCACTCTGCAAGAACGTCGCCGGTCGCCGGCGCTCGCAATGCCTCCGTCGAAGAACCCCTAACCGCGATGAAGAACCCCTAACCCTCCTTTGAGTTTCCTCGCTCTTCTCTCGTCACTCTCACCCTCAAGCTCACTGAGTCTCACCTCTCTCGCGGCTGGTCTCACCGTCGACCTCTCTAGCTCTCCGGTATATCGCTTCTCTCGCGGGCGTTTCAGACTCAAGGTCGTCGCGCTCTGTTTCCGTCGCTGCTCTGTCACCGTCACTGCTCTATCGCGCTCTGTCGCAAGCGAATCGATGGAATTTGACCCAATCCCAATCGATTCCTGCTCCAAAGAGAACCAGAGCATCTACCAGCAGTTGTTTAAATTACGCCGATTCAGGTATGCATTGTTTAAATTACGCCGATAAACCTTAGGGCTCAATTTTTCTACGCCAGTTTTAGCTAGGTTTATCATACTTTGCTTTTGTGGCTCAATTGTTTAATGGTTCCAACTATTATATAATGAAAAAAAAAAGTATACAAAATTAATGGAAGCAGAAAAGCTTGATTGAAGACACTGTGATAGTCAAGTTCAAATAAAGAGAATGTGACTAGTAACGAATAAATTAAAGTTGCATGATATTTCGTTAAATGCTAAAACATTTTTTAAATATATATAAGGCAATTTTGAACTATATAGTTTGCACATTTGTTTGAACTTCTGCAGCAAAGCATTGCCGTATGGAGTTACTCATGCAGCAAAGGTTAGTGGCTTGCCCATGGTTTATTCATCTGCAATCATCTTCTTTCCTTTTTTTTCCTGATCTGTTTTTCTATTTTAGGCTCTAGAACCTGCTACTCTTGTTCCTCTTCAGCTTTTAAAGTCAAGTGGAACCAAATGCATAATGGTAAGTGTACTTAAAAAGGCTTTTAAACTTCTGCTATAAGGTAAGAGGTTATACTGACATTTGCAAATTATCTAAGGTTGGTGACCCAAAGCAACTTCCTGCAACTGTCCTCTCAAATGTTGCGAGTAAATATCTTTACGAGTGCAGCATGTTTGAACATTTACAAAGGGCAGGGCATCCTGTTATCATGCTTACTGAGCAGGTACATAGTTTGCTACTGGATCTGATCTGAAGTCTTTTTGTTTTTAAGGTTTAGGGTTTATCCGTTTAGTTTGCCTTGTTTGACTGAATAATCAATTCAGCACAATTCTTATTTACTGTTGAGAAGGATTAAGTAGAGATATAAAAAGGATTGAGTAGAATATGTGTGGTTCATTGCTATATTATGAAATTGATGCTGATTATTTTTACACTGACTGTAAAAGTGGAATCCATCCCATATGGAATATGCATTTTGTCTATTTGGTGAATCTTGGAGTGTATTGAATGTGGATTTTCAGCTGTTTCTTTTGATTAGTTGCAAAAGCTTTAAAGAAAGTAAATGTTGTTTTTCTAAAATAAAATGCTTGAATTTGAAGGAGAAATTTCAATCTTCAAACTTGGTTTTTATCTCTTTATCACTTATTCTTTTTATTAGGGAGTCATGTTGATGGATATGAAGAGGGATTTGAGAACCCTTTAATATTGATGAGTTAGTCTGTATGCATGTGAAGGGATTAGAGAATTCAATTCATGGTATACTTGTCTTTCATGTTTTATGCATCCAACCATTCTTTTTATTAGGGAGTCGTGTTGATGTATATGAAGATGGATTTGAGAACCCTTTAATATTGATGAGTTAGTCTGTATGCATGCGAAGGGATTAGAGAATTCAATTTGCATGATAACTGCTATTACAATAATACTTCAGGTCATGTTTAATTTGATCTCTCTTTGCTGTCCTGATATTGCTTTTGCAAAGTTATAGTTAATGATAGTATTTTGTTGTTGAGCAACAAACTAGTTCCTTAATATGTTTGCTTTAAGCCACAACGTCCCAAATATTTCTTGATGGATGCCTCATGAGGTCTGAAAATTATAGCTTCTTTGATGAGTATGCAGGGCTAGGGGATAAGGCTGTTTGTGGCAACAAAACTAGGACGAATTCGAGCGGCCGCAAAGCAGGCGCTTTTGGAAGTAGTTCAAGCTGCACCAAACAGCATAGGATACTATGCAAGAGGGAAGGTTGATGTTTCTGGAAGGGTAAATGAATCTGCTTATGTTTTGGCTAATTGTTGGAAGAGTTTGAACAGTAGTTCTTGCAAAGTATGTCTTGAGAATTCTGTAAATGCATCTATTCACAACCCTTAACAATATATATAGCATTGAAAAGTTTGAACAAAATCCAAGACCTATTAATATGTGTGGATCATATCTGAAAGGGTAAACTACAGTAAATGCTATAGTTTGGTTTCAGTGAATGTTAAGTATAATTTAACCTATTGAGAACATTGTGGAATACTCATTTTCTTAAGTGGTTTTGCAGGGGTTACATGGCTCCAGAGTACCTAGCTCATGGTCAGTTAACAGAAAAGGCAGATGTATATAGTTTTGGAGTGTTAGTCTTAGAAATAGTTACTGGGAGACAGAATAACAGAAGCAAATCAACAGAATACTCAGACAGCATAGTTATACTCAACCAGGGTTTGGAAAGAACCCAATTCTGACAGAGAACTGCTTTGATTATTGCCCAACTCATCGGTATTCTTTCACTTCAACATCTCTATGTCCAATCGTTTCCAAGACCAAATTGCTAATCTATGCGTTTGTTGCAGAGAACTACTTTGCTTGGCTTCTCAAAGTCTTGCGCCTCTGTTCTAAGATTGACCTTCTTCTATTCTGTTTCCTTCTTGTTCTGAATGTGAGTTTCCTTTGCAACCGTAACTGTAACAGTAATTTTAACTATGTGATGGTTCTTGTGATCCATAACAATAACATATCATTTTTGTTGTCAAAAGGTTATTTTTTCTATTTCTGGAAGCTCCCCATGTCGCCAAAATCCCGAGGTATGTCTCTCTTGTTAAATTTTGAAACGCCAATCATTAATTTACAAATTTTAGTTTTGAGATCATGAGTTGGCACTTCTCTCTACTTCCTTAGCTTGCTGAATTTTTAGAAACTTAAGATGGATCCCCCTGAAGGGAAGTATAGTTGATAATCAGTGAATTTAACTCCGCTTTAACTCAGCCTCGGTGCATGTGTGTGTACTTTTTTTGTTACAGATGTTTGTATTGTTGGTGTTGCAAGGACTCTAATGGGGGATCTACTTGGCAACCTATCATCTCTATCAGCAACACAACTAGGCTCAATTGTTATCAACTAGGCTCAATTGTTGCAGCTACCATGCTTGCAGTACATTGTAGAAGCAAGGTTTTTTTTTCATTGATGAATTGCCAAAATTATACACTTCTGCTGTGTTCAAATGATTTTCTTGTGGTATTTCAGTAGATACTTAACACTTTGTGCTTATGCAGATATTTCTCTTTGCATCCACTTTGCTTTGGTTCGGTTGAATATATCAAGGTAGTATAACTGTCGTTTAGGCTTTATCATTGCAAGCTAGGACATGCTCTTAACACGTGCAAATTAGAATTATCTTCTAACTGTCTGCAAAATCTTTAGGATGATGATCATTGATCTTGATGCACATCAAGGAAATGGCCATGAAACAGACTTTGCCAATGATAGTATGGCCACCAAAATTCTCCTTATGTTGTCTGACTTCTTACCTTTTAGGATTTTCACTGAAAAGACTGTGTAATGGCAGGCCTAACTTTAGAGGGAAGTATCAAGTACCACATCTAGCTAGGACCACTACAATGGTCTTCTTCACAGCCCATGGACTTTGCTACATTATCTTTTGGGACAACATTAATCAAATCTAAGAGGTAAATTCAATAAGCAACTTGTTCAATGCAAAGTCCTTTTTCAATCATAAACTATATAGGCTAACATTGCAAGAGCTTTCATTGTAGATGCAACATAGTATTTCAATTTCCTCTCATGTTGCTACAATAGGATTCAACTTTTCATATATATTGCTCTCACGGGGACACAGAAATTGTTGAGTTCTGATCAGTGCATATAGATAGCTAATTTCAAATATGCACCGTGATGTCATACAAATCATATAAATCATTGAGAAATTGTGTTGATCTTTTTCTCCACATCTGTTGCAGTGCTCAAATATATTCTTGACAGTGCTAAAATAAAAGCTCAATCATTCATTACTCTTTTTCTTTGTTATTCTTCTTGTAAACTTTTGCATACTAGCTTTACAGGAGTTTGCTGAGATGAAGGACAATGGGAAGATGGCTGAAGGATTAAGAGAAGAGGAAAAAGCAGGAAATTAGGACTCATAATGCTCAGTTGCATGCTGCAGTATCCGTGGCAGGCATAGCTGCTGCCGTTGTGGCCATTGCAGCTTCAATAGAGTGTACATTGTAGAATCAATAGAGTGTACATAGCAGCCATAAGAAAGTATACATAGCTGCCATAAAGTTCTACACTTACCATATGAGTGGTCTCTAGCTTAGTTTGCATTGTTCAAGAAATTTTAGAAAATTCTAAGGATACTACTTTACTAATGTTTGTGAGACATGGATGTAATTTTCACTCCATGTGGATGTATAACTGTATATTATTGAATAAGTGGAGTTATATGCAAAGAAATATTATATAGATAATCTATTTTTCATATATCTCAAAGAAGAAAAAAATAATATATAATTTATATGAGTTGAGTTGAGTTTTTTTATATTTATTTTGTATGAAAACAAGTTTATTTTGCAATTAGAAAAATAAAAAAAAAATTATTTTACCTTACTGACGGATTTACAGACGGATTTTCTGTCTGTAATCAGAACGTGGGATGATTTTCCAAAGTTTAAATTACAGACGGAAAATCTGTCGAAAATTCCGTCTGTAATTATAGACGGAAAATCCGTCTGTAATTACAGACGGAAAATCCGTCTGAAAATACGTCTGTAGTTACAGACGGAAAATCCGTCGGAAAGTTCGTCGCCTTTGGGAAATGGATAGAAAATTTACAGAGGAAAAATTCGTCGGTAACTGGTAAAAATTCGTCTGTAATTTTCCGACGGAAAAAAATCCGTCGGTAAATAATTTCCGACGGGCTTTTACAGAGGGACAAAATCCGTCGGTAATTTCGTCGGTAACCAAAAATCTGTCTGTAATAAAGACCAAATCCGTCTGTAAATCTGTCTGTATTAATCCATTTTCTAGTTGTGAGCAATTTACTACTATAAATTTGCAAAAAATTTATCTCTTTGATCGAATTCAAATTTGATCTTATGCATGGTAAACTAAGAGTGAAGCAATTTTCCTTATGTTATAGAGTCCAAAATTGTTTAAACTAGATAAATATGGAATAAATTATCACTATATCTTGTATAGATTTAGATTCTCTAAATTTTAAATTTTATTTTAAAGAGTAAAGTGTAATCTCTCACTATTTATTTCATATGTGGAACCAACAGAAAATATGAGAGAAAAATTATTTAAGGTGAGAGATCACACTTTACTCTCTAAAATAAAAATTTAAAATTTAGAAGACCCAAATTCATCTTGTATAATTGGTTCATGTTGATTAAGTATTCATCACTTAAGAGTGTGTTGTTTTATTTTCAAATTTTAAATTTAGAAATTGTTTTTAGGTGCATTATATATTATCTTTTAAATTTTGATAGGAATTCAAACTTTTAATTATTTAACTTTAATTAATAAACTAATTGAACAACTAAACATATGCATGTTCTTCTAGAATTTAAAGTTCTTTTGAATAATCTTAAATATGTATTGTAGAAATGCAAACCTATGAAAGTTGATCTGGGATTTTCAATGTCCGACAAAAATCAAGGTCTTTGTTTAAAAAGCACTTCGGAACAAAATTTTTATAAATTAAAAATTTACTAAAAAAATTTAAATCAGAGTG
>NC_029789.2:89572665-89597819 GCF_000816755.2 Arachis ipaensis
TATATAGTTAAAATTTTAAAATTACTGTTTATATTAACCGAATTCTATTGTCCTTAGGTATTTATCCCTCATATGTATACTTTGTTTTGTGACTGTGATAAGTGTAAGTGATATGATGATGCACCAGCATACATGCGTGTCTTGCGCTCTCGTGCCGGCCTCAAAAAGTCAAATGGCATCCCCCCACATGATATGTAATCTTTATTTATTCGTTATATTTATTTTTGAGTAATACTCAAAATAGGTTCTCAAAAAATTTATGGTTGGATAGATTTGTCTCCAACAAAATTTTATTAAAATTTTGATTCTGATGTTTTTAGTTATAAATCAGATACGTTCCCATGACAGTTTGACCCGATCAGAACGTCCTACGTAGAGGTTGACGGGTTAACGTATCAGATTAACTGCTACGTGTCACCTCCAGGACAATTTGGTCCCCATCCAAGTTGGACAAAACGACGTCGTATTGGATCATGAGGCGAACGACACTGTTTTGTGGAGGACAAATTCATCTCCATCAAACCTATCTGCCTGATAATTGTGCTTTTATAGGGACCTATTTGTCTGATAACCTAATATTTAGGGACCTATCTGACCTATAATTGGTGACATTACCCTCAAATATATTCATTGTCTTTTTTTGGTTTAATTGAAAACACAAGCTGATGTATCTAGACCTGGTAGCTTGCAAAATTCTAATCCTCCCTCTCATGACACTCAAATTGAAGATTCTCCTTCACATGTCACAAAAAAATGTCTCAGACAATCCCAAAATATGCTAATTTTGAATGACTTAATGCGTATATTGAAATCTGTATGAAACATCCTCATAATAATTCTGTTAATTCCAGGCTCAGCAACCTTTTAGACATCCATAGCAAACAGTAATCAGGCCCAAGGCTCAGAAGAGTGTTAGTGCTGAGAACATGGCAGTTGCAACTAGTGACACAGGATCTAGATTGCTCAAATTTATTCCAATACCGAGATAAATGGATGAAACAAACCAAAAGCAATGTATTTCTTTTATACTATTTCACCACAATTGATTTCATGCATATCCATCTAAATATAATGAAACATTTTAATCTAACAATTTGATAATCAACACAGATTAAAACTTGCCTAAACAGCCACCACATATATACAAAACACAACTACAACTACCAATGCTTCCAATTATTATACCCCTAAACAAAGCAAAAACAGTATGTTTTTTCACAACTTGGCTATCCTCATTCTTCTTCGACAACAGATTCTCCAACTGCTTCACTCTCTCCTCCAAGTCATCGTTCAACATACACATTAAGTCATTCAAATTAGCATACTTTAGAATTATCTAAGATATTTTTTTGTGACATGTGAACGAGAATATTCAATTTGATTATCATGAGAGGGAGGATTAGAATTTTGCAAACTATAGGTCCAGATACATTAACCTGTTTTTTCAATGAAACCAAAAAAGGGCAATGAATATATTTGAGGGTAATGTCACCAATTATAGGTTAGATAGGTCTCAAACATTAGGTTATCAGACAAATAAGTCCTTATAGAAGCATAATCATCTGGCAGATAGGTCCTCTCGAACAGGTAGATAGGTTCCCCATTTAAAACGTTGCCGTTTCGCAACTCTACCTTCCATGGTGGGGACGAATTTGTCCTTCACAAAACGACGTCGTTCGCCTCATGATCCAATATGACGTCGTTTTGTCCAACTTGGATGGGGACTAAATTGTCCTAGAGGTGACACGTAGCAGTTAACCTGACATGTCAACTCGTTAACCTTCACGTAAGATGTCTTGAGCGGGTCAAACTGTCATGGAGACGTATCTGATGTATAACTAAAAACATCAGAGTAAAAATTTTAATTAAATTTTGTTGGAGACAAATCTGTCCGACTGTAAATTTCTTAAGACCTATTTGAAGTATTACTCTTTATTTTTGTTCCATTCTCATTATCAAAATTTTAGCTAATTCATCTCAATTTACAGAAGGTCTTCAATAGTTTTAACAACAATTCTAGTTTCGAAATTTGAATTCAAGATATATATTTAATTAAGTGATCAAAAACCAATATTTTGCTTTATTGATATGCATTTGATTGGCATACGATACATATATTATCGTTGTTCTTCTCCTAGTTTTACATTGTGTAAAAACTTTTACATATTTTTAAAAACATTTAATATGTTAGACTATAAAAATTTTTATGAATGCACAATAAATACTAAATATACTTTAGATTGTAATAAAATTTCTTACATTGCTTCATTTTCTACGTGTTGGGCTACTTTTTGCTTCATCTGATTAATAAAATTGACAACAAATAAAGTAAAATGAAATTTTGATTTTACCCTAATTTTATCTTTAGATTTAATTTTTTTTAAGTTCAATTTTATTTTATTTGTCTGTTGAAAATTTCTAAACTCTAATCTTATTTGTTTTCTAAAATTCTACACCTGTTTTTACTTGTAATCACTACAACATTTTGGGTCTATGGCCACGTTTTTTTTGGTTACGGTAAAAAATCTATGGTCACAGTTTTTTGCAGTGACAAAAAAAAGCTATGGTCACGGTTTTTAGAAAAAAGGTGACCATAGAGTACCTATGGTCACGATTTTTTAAAAAAGGATGGCCTAAAAGGGTCTATAGTCACGGTTTTTCAAAAAAGGGTGACCTAAAAGGGTCTATGGTCACGGTTTTTTGTGGTGACCTAAAGAGGTCTATGGTCACGGTTTTTTGGAGTGACCTAAAGAGGTCTATGGTCACGGTTTTGGGGGTGACCTAAAGGGGTCTATGGTCACGGTTTTTTACAGTGACTAAAAAGGGTCTATGGTCACGATTTTTCAAAAGGGTGACCTAAAAGGGTCTATGGTCACGGTTTTGGTGAGTGACATAAAAGTATCTATGGTCACGGTTTTAGGGGGTGACCTAAAAGAATCTATGGTCACGGTTTTCCGAAAAAGAGTGACCATAGAGTATCTATGGTCACGGTTATTAAGGGTGGCCTAAAGTACCCTATAACCACGGTTTTTTTAATTTTATTTTTATAGGTATCCCAAAACTGCATCGTTTAATTTCTTCTCTTTAGTTAAAATCTCATTTTTTTCATTTATTTTTATTATCCCTCCCCAAAACCAAAACGTGGCCATTTTCCCTCCCTCCCAAAATCCCCCCTTCCCTCCCAAAATCCCCATTAGTCCCAGCTGGTAACTTAGAAAAAAGAAAAAGAAAAAGAAGAAATCCCTAGCTAGCCATCGAAACCCGTGTGTGGTGGTGCGCCATTTCGTTCTTCTTCTTCTTCTACCTCCTTCGTAGCTCAACTCAGTCTCTCTCCACTACGCCGTTTTCCTTTCTCCCAGCTCCAACCATCGCCGAAGGCAAAAACCCCTCCATCGCGGACCTGAACTCTGTCTCTCTTCACTGCGTGAGCCGAAGGTCGTCGTTGCTTCTTTGCCTCCTCGCGAGGCTTGTTGTTGCTTCCCTATTTTGCATCGTGTGCTGCCGTCACTACTTCACGTCGTGTCTCTGCCTCACCACGAGCTCCCTGTCACCGTGAGCTCACCCTGTGTACTCTTTTCAAGTTCAGCAGAAGCAATAGGGTTTGGGTGCTCGTGTAAATATTTTCAAGTTCAGCAATAGGGTTTTAATACCTTTGATGCTATTAAGTGGTAAGCATATTGGATTGGCAGAAATAGAACTAGGTTTCATTGGCCTAAGTTTGCACAGATCATTTCCTAGTTTTTATAGTTTTAATCAGTTGTACACACATGTAGAAGTTTAATTTGCTTGTATCCACTTGTTGTATTTAGGATGGAGAAAGTTTGGATGAAGCTGCATGTGAGAAGAGAACAAGGGAGGAGACTGGTATTGAAGTGGGAGAAGTTATATATCACAGCTCTTAGCCACGGCCTGGTAAAATATATTCAACATACCTTAGTTTAAGTTTATGCAGGATTGTGTGGTTTATTTTTGCAATCAATAACTACTTATATATGAACTTAAAAAATCTAGAATGTTTATGCCGCCTACCTGTTGGGGAAGTCACTATATATTTGAGTTTATCAAATCACCAGCTGCATCTTGATGTAGTTTCTGCTATGGGTAGTTCTTTGTGTAGAGAGTGGCAGCAAAGTTGTATTACCCTGTCAAAATAATCCACTGTTATGTCACACAAATACAATATAAAAAATAAGATAAAGACTATTTTAACTAAATACTTGCTCTTATCATATTTGACCTTTTTAATATGTTAGAATGTAAATTATAAATCAATGTATCCCTAAATATTATATCTAGATGGCAAAATTACACAGTATATTATGGTGGTAAATGATGATGACTAAAACTTGGCTTTTCATTCCTCCTTGTTTCCCCTGATGTCCTTGTCAGCGAATTTATGGTGACATCATCAGTGATGATAGTTAATTAACCTTGTTCAACAAGAAAGCAAGGCCTCTCACGGATCTCATCAAATTATGCATGCTTGTGTAATGTGATATTGAATTGTTGCTTGTCTTTGTTTAGATGTGCATTTAATTTCTCCTTGCAAGAGTTGCCAATGTTCTTTTGCAGTGCCATTTGATTATGTATTTAATGTTATACAAGATTTTGAAGCTTTGTAATGTGATATTAGTTGTTCACCACAAATCTTATGCCAAGGCCCAAATACAGAAAAAAAAAACTAATTATTTTTTATATGGCTATTTCTTCTATATTTCTCATCCCTTAATTGAAAAAAGTTTTGTGACAGCAAGTGGTAAGCTTTATCCTTTGAGATGTTCCACTAATAATATCATGCCTTCACTTGAATGAATTTTGTTTTAATTTAGTCTGAAACATTCTACTCTAGTATTCACATAAGGCCAAGATATATTGCAATTCATGAATGTAAACTGTTCTGTTATTATACTTGAATTTGTGTTCGGAGATCTATTACTTTTATTATTACATGTTTTGCAGTTTCCATTGTTAGACTGAATAAGATTTTTACTGAGATGTACTTGATCCTTAGAGTGGCATAGTAATTCTTTAATAAAGCAGAGCACCTAATGGAAACAAATATCTTGATATATTAGGTAGTCAATTGATTTTGTAGTAGATTTAGGTTTGAATTCTGATGTTTATTCTATCTGAAATTGGTTTTCCTGTGCTGGTAATGACTTGCCCTGTTCTAATTTAGTTTTATGCTGCTGGTTTAGTGATCTGCCCTGTCCTAAATTACTGAAAGAGCTTCTTCTCTCTACTGTTTATTCTATCTCCTTTTTTTTACCAGTCCGAACCCGACCCATTACTGAAAGAGCTTCTTCTCTCTCGCTTTGCTATCCTTTTCGTTTCTCTATTCTCTTCCTTCATTTTTCGCTTCATCCTCTTCTTCTATCTTCAAACTACCATTACAGCAAGGTTTTCTTCTTTCTTTCTTTCCTTTTTTTACCTTCATAGAAATTTCTCTGCTTCTTGTTTATTGTATTCATCGATGCTTATAGTTAAAATTGTATCCTTATTTGTTTTTTATTCTTTTTCATTTCTATATTCTTTATCTGATGCTATCAATTATAGAAAGTTGTTTATCAATGATCAAGGCTTAGATTGCTCCGAATTGTTTTATTCATTTTACTGATGAATTTTTCATTTTTCATAATGTATTTTTTGAGTGAACATTTTGTTTGACATGCAATTTTACCTGATACAATTTGAGGAATTGCAAATTTATTCGGGTAAGGGTTTGACGGAAAAGTATAGGGTTTAAGGTTGTGGAAGAAATTGGATTGGTATCATAGAAACAAGGAGCACCATTGCTCAGCTTGTGTGTTGCCTTGGAAAAGAAAATAAAAAGAAAATTTGCAATTAGGTGTAGACATGTTGCTATAAATATAATGCTATGTGATTAATTGACTGCTTGTTATGCCAAAATTGAAAACAGTTTGTGTTTTCTATTTTATTTTTGTGAATTTTGACTTTTTATTCTGTGAAGTTTGTGATTTTCAATTTTCTCTTATATATGTGTGTGCCCCTACCTGTGCAACATAGCTTTTAATCCCTTCAATCCGAATTATGTTCATTTGCTTTATGTTTCATCCTTTTAATGTATTAAACAATAACGCGTATGTCATTTTCTTTTATCTATTTTTATAATAACTTTATTAACCTTTTATTTGATTATCAATTATAATAACACAGATCTTATTACATACTCTAATTAACCATAACCCCCTTTTAATGTCAAAATCAAGTGTATAAAAAAATTATTTATTAATAAATTTAAATAAAAATTAAGGTACAATTAATTTTATATAAAACTTAAATTGAAAGACCAATTTTAAAGATTAATGCTCTTTCCAATGTTAAAAAAATAAAATTAAAAAATATAGTTTTCTTTTTTTAAAATAAAATTTAGAGGCAGGGAATGGAGGTTTAATAATTTAATTCTTCATATAGATTTACCTTCTCTTGAATTTTTTTGTTTTGTTTTGCATACAGGATATTATTTTTGGACTGGTAAAGACAAAAGGAGTTGAGTAGTTGTTGTGGCACAGTGTATAACAACTTCAAATGGCATCTCAAAATGAAGGAACTAAGCAGTAAGTTTATATCATACTTGATATATATTATAATTTGATCTCCTAGTTATTTAGGTAGTGTGTATATGGTAGCTAGATTGTCACTATAATTGACCTATTATACCATGTTTAGTAAGTTCAGATATTTGCATTATTAGGTTTAATCATATTTTGTCAAAAGATTTGATGGATTCACCAAGATTTGAGAACGAGTACATAGTTGGTGTAAATAGTTTTTTAGAGTTTGCCTTCCTAAAGGGAAACCGGTTGGAAAAGAAATCCAATGTCCATGTGCAAAGTGTGGAAACACTTATTGGCGTGAACGAGATGCCGTATATGAGCATCTTATTTTCTATGGGTTTGTCGAAGGTTATAAACGATGGACTAATCATGGGAAATCAGTAATCCCAACAGTAGTAGATACTGACATGGATGATCGAGGCGGCCTTGATGATATTGACGGGTTGCTGCGTGACGCATTCGAAAATATGGCAAATCTTGAGGGGGGAATAGTTGGTTGAATGAAGATGCGAAGAGATTTTATAAGCTAGTAGACGAAGCAGGTCTGGAATTATATCCGAATTGTACATCTGGATTTTCGAGATTATCGTTCATCATTCGTCTTTACCACTTGAAGTGTCTACATGGGTGGAGTAACACATCTTTGACCTCCCTCTTGGAGTTATTGAAAGAAGCTATACCTGATTTGAACATTCCCACGTCTTTTAATAAAGCTAAGAATATGGTTAAAGAGTTGGGTCTTGACTATGAAAAGATTGATGTATGTTCTAATGACTGCATGTTGTATCGAAATGAGTACATAAATGACTCAGTTTGCCGTATCTGTGGAGAGTCTCGATATAATCAGACTCCTACTACGGATGGCAACGAAGAGGACTTTGTGCTTCCAAATAAAGTTTATAAGGTTTCTGCAAAAACCTTAAGATACTTTCCTTTAATACCAAGGCTTAAAAGGCTTTTTATGTGCCCAAACACAGCAGAGGCGTTGAGGTGGCATGATGAGCAGCGTTTGAAAGATGGTTGCATAAGGCACCCTGCTGATGGCCAAGCATGGAAGAACTTGGACAGTTGGAAGCCGGATTTATAAGAACTTGGACAGTTGTAATCGGTGCACATTCGCCACTTCCCATTCTCTGTACTTCTAGTTTTGTTTTCATGATGTATTCTCCATCTTTGCTTTTATTTTCCAGAGCTATGAACAACTAAACCCCTTTCATTGGGTTAGGGAGCTCTGTTGTAATTTGATGGATCAATACTAGTTTTCATTATTCTTCTTCTATCTATTTTCTTGATTTTACTTGAAAGCTTTTGATCTTCATCCAATTGGATAGTTATCTTGGAAAAGAAGCTATTCAAACTTGGATCTCTTCTGAACCTTGAAAGAGGAAGGAAGAGATCATGCTAGAAATGCTTTCTCATGCTGGACCAAATTGGGTTTGGATGGATATGTGACTATAATCCTCTCAATACTTGATTTGGAAAATGCATGTGGTATAATCAGTGACCATACTTCATGTCTTCTCATGAGCAATTGACTAAGGAATTGGCTATTGATCAAGATTTGAGAGATTGAATTACAAGGAATTGTAATTCGATCACTTAAGATTGCCAAGGAGATCAATGAATGCATTGATTGAGGAAGAGATGAAAATGAAATTGATCCGGAGAATGCAACATCTCCTGAGCCCAATGAACTCCCCATTTCTGATCTTACCCATTCTCTTTAGTTTCTGTCATTTACTTTCATGAGCAATTACCCCATTCCCATTTACAATTCTGTAATTTACTTTCCGTCATTTACTTTCAGCTCTTTATTTCTAGCATTTACTTTTTCTGTTATTTACTTTCCCGCCATTTTATTTTCTGCAATTCTCAACTCAAATTCTGATTCGCTCAACTAGAACATTCCTCTAATTAAAGTTGCTTGATCAATCAATCTCTGTGGGATTCGACCTCACTCTATTGTGAGTTTTTACTTGACGATGAAATTCGGTACACTTGCCGAAGGAAATTTGTTACGAGACAAGTTTTTCGTGCATCAGTGTTCCTGAGTAGTGTATGCGACTTAGGAGGTTCCATAGAATTTGTAGGGATAGAGATGAGGAGAAGAATCATGAGTTGGTGTCTCCGGACCCTGAGGAGAGGGTTTGCTTTCCTTCATTGACTCCAGGGGAACGACCCTGACCTGATATGGTTAGGACCTTTTCTTCCTCCGAGATTGATGGATTTTGTAGTGTTTCTTGAATGAGGCCTCTATTATTATCCCCTGGTTTGGTGCTGGCTAGTGCATCAGCTCGGGCATTCTGTTCCTGAGGTATATGTTGGACCTTATATCCCCCGAATTGTCTGAGCTGTTGGTGCTGGCTAGTTTTGAAAGTGCATCAGCTCGGGCATTCTATTCCTGAGGTATATGTCGGACCTCATATCCCCGGAATTGTCTGAGCTGTTCTCTGGTTTTGTCCAGGTATTTTTTCATGGTGGGATCTGTTCATACCCTGGGTCGAGCTATCTGACCCGGGATGTTTAGCGACAAGACAACCGACCTCTTCAGGTCCGACTATCCGACCTCTTCTCAAAGAGCTCGGCCAAACTGACAAGAAAGCCCAGTAAAGGGCCCAAATAGAGGAACACGATCCAAGTCCAAAGGCAGTCCAAGCCTATAGAGATAAAGGTGGTTCCCTTGAAGATAAGCTGACCTCACCCAAAGATAAGATAAAGATAAGATAAGATAACTAACTTATCTTATCTAAGAAGGTCAGCCCACGCTATTATAAATACACTGGAGCACCCAGGTATAACTCATACTCTGATTCTACTAAAAATCTGCTTAATACCCTTGCTAACTTAAGCATCGGAGTCCCTTGCTGGTACCCCCCACCCTCTAGTGAATAAGGATCAGCAGTACAGCCAATCGAACACGACAGCTCCGGCCGCCACTCACCAGCCAGACACGTCAGCACCGACCAGTACGGAAGATCTCGTCCGAGATCGACCTCCAGCTTCAGGTAACCCTCTGAACATTGGCACCATTACCGGGGACCCAGAAGTTACCCCACCACCATGGCGGATGACCATGACAACGACCACGATTCAGATCTAGAGGATAGAGCGCCGCACAAAAATGCGGACACTACACCGAAAGATACCCCGGAATCTAACGAGAACAAAAATTCACCAAATCCGGGAGCAATAGAGGCGCTTCAAAATCGTTTAAAGTAACTTGAAAAAGAAGCCCAACATCAGCGAGAAGCTGGGAAGGATCTACGAAGGAAGATAAGGCGACGCCGAGAATTAGAAGATAAACTTCTAAAACTCGAAGCCGATCTCAAAGCCAAAGCTACTCGATCCACGCCTAAGAACAACTCTCGTAAGGATCAATACCCATTCACTAGGGAGATCATGAAGACCAAAATCCCTAAGGACTTCAAACTTCCGGACATGACTTTGTACGATGGCACTACAGATCCCGGTCATCATCTTAGCAATTTCAGAAGTAGAATGTATCTCACCAACGCCTCAGATGCAGTCCGCTGCAAAGCCTTTCCAACTACTTTAACAAAGAAAGCAATCAGGTGGTTCGACAATCTACCTCCTAGGTCTATCTCAAGCTTCGATGACTTAGCCAAGAAGATTATGGCCAGATTTTTCATCCAGAAAGATAAGGCTAAACACGCCCCAAGTCTATTAGGAATTAAGCAAGGAGATCGGGAAAGCCTTTGGAGTTACATGGAAAGATTCAACAAAACATGCCTGGACATACAAAGCCTACCAACAGAGGCTGCCATTATGGGCCTCATCAATGGCTTGCGAGAGGGACCTTTTAGTCAATTTATATCAAAAAAATACCCTACATCTCTGAACGAAGTGCAAGAACGAGCAGAGAAGTACATCAACATGGAGGAAAACTCTTGACTAGGAGAAACCTTAAAATCTGGATTCACCTATCCCTCCCGGGATAAGGATAAAGAGTCCAAAAAGAAGGAAGATCGACAAGGGGAAAAAATCAAAAAATACCACAATTACACCCCTCTTCGGGTGTCCCTTGTAGATGTCTACAGAGAAGTTTGCCACACTGAAAAAATACCCCCAGCTCGACCACTCAAAGGCAAAAAAGGAGGAGGAAATCAGACTGAATATTGTGAATATCATCGAATCCACGGGCATTGCACCAACGAATGTTTTGACTTAAAAAATGTCATAGAAAAATTAGTAAGAGAGGGAAAATTAGATCGGTACCTGGCCACCCGGGACGATGAACAAAGAAAAAGAAGAAGAGACGAAGATGTCGGACGAATCGCCTCGCACACCAGAAAGACACGTCCACATGATACACGGCAGATTTGCGGGAGGAGGAGTCTCCAAGTCATCTCGCAAAAGATATCTCAAAGAAGTATGTCATGTTAAGGGTAAAGAGGAAGCACTCGACATCCCTGCAATCACTTTCACCAAAGAAGACGCATCTGGTATCATCTTAGGACACGATGATCCCATGGTCATCAGTATTATACTGGCAAACGCAAATCTCCACCGCACACTGATAGACCAAGGGAGCTCCACCAACATCTTGTTTAAAACTGCCTTCGACAAGCTCGGCCTGGAAGAAAAAGAACTTAGAGCATATCTAAATAGTCTGTTCGGACTAGAAGACACCCCAGTTCAACCACTTGGATACATTTCACTACACACTACCTTCGGAAAAGGAAACCAATCTAGAACACTCAAGATAGACTACATCGTGGTCGATGTGAGTTCAGCCTACAATGCCTTAATAGGTCAGACAACATTGAATCAACTCGGCACAATAGTCTCAACTCCACATTTATGCATGAAATTTCCAACTGCAGAAGGGATAGCTACAATAAAAGCAGATCAGAAGATGGCGCACCGTTGTTACAAAGAAAGTCTAAACCTCAGAGGCAGAGGAAAGAAATTCCACACAATCGAACTGGGGGAGTTCAGAGGCGAGAAGAACTCCGCCCACAACCCGAAGGTGAAATAGAGAAAATCCAGATCGGAGACACCCTGGACAAAACAACCAATATTGGTACGATTCCCAGAGGAGACATAAAAGAATTACTCGTACAGTTCTTACGAGATAATGTCGACCTCTTTGCATGGAAAGCTGCAGACATGCCAGGCATAGACCCCAAATTAATGTGCCACAAGTTAGTGGTCTACCCAGGATCTCAAGCAGTACAACAGAGACGGAGAAAGCTCGGACCAGAATGATCCCAAGCTGTGGAAGAGCAGGTACAAGCTCTGTTGAAGGCAGGATTCATAAGAGAAGTCAAGTACCCATTATGGCTAGCTAACGTCGTCTTGGTGAAAAAATCAAACGGGAAGTGGCGAATGTGCACCGACTACACTGATCTCAGCAAAGCCTGCCCAAAAGATCCTTATCCACTCCCAAGTATCGACGCCCTGGTGGATGCCTCCTCTGGATATAAATACCACTCGTTCATGGACGCGTATTCGGGATACAATCAAATCCCAATGCATCCACCCGACCAAGAAAAAACCTCATTTTTAACCCCAAAAGCAAACTACTGCTACATCGTAATGCCTTTTGGTCTTAAAAACACAGGAGCACTTATCAAAGGTTAATGAATAAAGTCTTTTCGGATCATATCGGAAAAATCATGGAAGTCTATGTAGACGACATGTTAATAAAGATACAAAGTGAAGAGACGCTATTGTCTGACCTGACCCAAGTGTTCGACATTATAAGAAGGCATGACATGCGACTCAATCCTGCAAAATGCACCTTCGCAGTAGAAGCTGGTAAATTCCTGGGTTTTATGCTCACACAAAGAGGAATCGAAGCAAATCCGGATAAATACTGGGCCATACTCGACATGAAAAGCCCGACTTACGTCAAAGAAGTGCAACAACTCAATGGGAGATTGGCACCCTTGTCCATATTTCTAGCCAGATCGGCAATAAGATCTCTCCCCTTCTATGCCACTCTAAGGAAAGGAAAAAAGTTTGAATGGACAACGGAGTGCGAGCAAGCCTTCCAAGAGTTTAAAAGATTCCTGGGACAACCACCTATCCTAACTCAGCCACGGAAAGGAGAACCACTCATATTGTACCTCGCGGTAGGAAGTCGAGCAGTAGCCTCAGCACTAGTTCGAGAAGACGACAGTGGGCAACAACCCATATACTTCATCAGTAAAGCATTACAAGGATCTGAGCTGAACTACCAAAAAATAGAAAAATTTGCCTACGCCCTCATACTAACATCTCGACGACTTCATCCATACTTCCAAGCTCACACCATCAGGATTCGGACCAACCAGCCCATAAAGGAGATTTTGCAGAAAACGGACTTAGCAGGTAGAATCTTGCAATAGGCCGTCAAGTTGTCCGAATTTGATCTTTAATACGAAGCTCGGACGGCCATTAAATCACAATACCTGGCCGACTTCATTGCAAAATTTACAGACACCCCGGAAACCCCACAGAATAGAATCTCTATGTGGACGGTTCCTCAAATAAAAATGAAAGTGGCGCGGGTGTGATAATTGAAAGCAACCAAGGGACTCAAATTGAACTCTCCCTCAAATTCGGGTTCCCTGCCTCAAACAATCAAGCAGAATATGAGGCACTATTAGCTGGTTTGAAGCTGGCTAGGGAGGTTGGAGCTCAAAAGCTTACCATCTTCAGTGACTCACAAGTAGTCACTTCACAAATAGCAGGGAGCTTCCAAGCTAAAGACCCCACCATGAAAAAGTACTTGGACAAAACCAGGGAACAGCTTGGACAACTCGGAGAATATGAGGTCCATCATATACCCCGAGAACAGAATGCCCGAGCTGACGCACTCTCAAAGCTAGCCAGCACTAAACCAGGGGGCAACAATAGAAGCCTCATCCAAGAAATACTACAGAGTCCGTCAATCTCGGAAGAAGAAAAAGTCCTAGCTATAACAGGTCAGGATCAAGGATGGATAACTCCCATAATTAACTACCTCAAAACAGAAACACTACCTACAGACGAAAAGGAGGCAAAGAGGTCAAAACGAGAGGCACAACATTACACCATTATAAACAATACTCTATACAAGAGAGGGATTTCAATCCCATTATTAAAATGTGTGCCGACTTCCAACACAAAGGAAGTTCTAGAAGAAGTACACAGTGGCATTTGTGGCAATTATCTCGGAGCGCAAACTCTCACCAAAAAAGTACTCCAAGCAGGATTTTATTGGCCAACTCTACAAAAGGAAGCTACAGAGTTCGTAAAGACATGTCTACCATGCCAGAAACATGCCAACTTTCACATTGCCCACCAGAGGAACTCAGCAGCGTGACCTCACCATGGCCATTTGCAAAATGGGGACTCGACCTTCTCGGACCCTTTCCTCAGGGATCGGGACAAGTTAAATTCCTTATAGTAAGGGTAGACTACTTTACAAAGTGAATCGAGGCAGAACCCCTAGCTAATGCCACTGCAAAAAGAAGTCGAAAATTCTGATATAGGAACATTGTCACAAGGTTTGGGGTTCCATACTCCATCACCACAGACAATGGCACCAAATTCACAAATGCAGGCTTCAGAAAGTTAGTCGCCGACTTGAACATAAAACAACAATTCACTTCCGTAGAACATCCCCAAGCCAATGGACAAGCTGAAGCTGCCAACAAAGTCATATTGGCTGGGATAAAACGGAGATTACAGGACGCAATGGGAGCTTGGGCTGAGGAGCTCCCACAAGTCCTATGGGCATAGCGAGCAATGCCACATTCCACCACAAAAGAATTACCCTTCCGATTAACATATGGAATGAAGGCAATGATCCTGGTAGAGATTGAAGAAGGGTCGCCTAGAGTGGTCCACTATAATGAAGAAGCCAACTCCCAACTTCAAAGGGAAGAACTTGACCTACTCCCGGAAGTCCAAGAAAGATCTCGGATCAGAGAAGAAGCACTAAAGCGTCGAATGGCTTTGAGATATAATCAAAAGGTAGTGCCACAAGGTTTCGCTGAGAATGACCTCATCCTAATCCGAAATGATATCGGAACAACTCGACCTGGAGAAGGAAAACTGGCAGCAAACTGGAAAGGACCCTACCGAGTCGTAGAAGTACTGGGAAAGGGCTACTACAGACTGTCCGAACTCGATGGACGAGAACTTCCTAGGTCATGGCACGCCTGCAACCTAAGAAGGTACTATAGTTAGGGATGATAAAGGATCTTAGGATAAGGCGCACTCTTTTTCCTGAAAAGGTTTTTTAATGAGGCGCCAAGCCAAGACCTATAAATTGCCCAACTTAGAGGGATAAAGCTTCCACATGTATATTTGCATTTTCTTTTGAATAAAATATGTTTAGATATTCTACAAATTCTCAAGCCGCATTAATCTGAAACATTCATCGTCCGATTACAAAGCAACAGATCAGCAGAAAGTGAAAATCGAATTCACTGCACGATCGCGATAAAGACCAACAGAGATGAAAACCAAATCCATCAAAAGGTCGACCAAGCGAGGATTAAACCCAATTTCTACAAATCGGCAAAGATGAAAAAAGAATAATGCAAGAAGTTATCGAAAGTGATCCATAGAAAGGACCTGACGAGGTCTTAATAAAATGGATTGCTAAAAAATAACTTAAAGACTGGCCGACATTAAGAAGTCGGACCAGTCACAATAACCCAAGTTATAAGTAAATCCCTAGAAAGAGGTCTGGCCAGCCCTATAAAAGAGGATTACTATAACTTAGAAGGGCCCGACATGACGAAGTCGGCCCAAAATATAAAAGTTATAGAAGTAATCCCTGAAAGAGACCTGAACAAGGTCCAAGAAAGAGGATTACAAAAATAACTTAGAAGGGCCCGACATGACGAAGTCGGCCCAAAGCATAAAAGTTATATAAGCAATCCCTGAAAGAGACCTGAACAAGGTCCAAGAAAGAGGATTACAAAAATAACTTAGAAAGGCCCGACATGACGAAGTCGGCCCAAAACATAAAAGTTATAGAAGTAATCCCTGAAAGAGACCTGAACAAGGTTCAAGAAAGAGGATTACAAAAATAACTTAGAAGGGCCTGACATGACGAAGTCGGCCCAAAACATAAAAGTTATATAAGTAATCCCTGAAAGAGACCTGAACAAGGTCCAAGAAAGAAGATTACAAAAATAACTTAGAAGAGCCCGACATGACGAAGTTGGCCCAAAGCAAAATAGTTATCGAAGTAATCCCTGAAAGAGACCTGAACAAGGTCCACGAAAGAGAATTACAAAAATAACTTAGAAGGGCCCGACATGACGAAGTCGGCCCAAAACATAAAAGTTATAGAAGTAAATCCCTAAAAGAGACCTGAACAAGGTCCAAAAAAGAGGATTACAAAAATAACTTAGAAAGACCTGACACAACGAAGTCGGCCTCCATAAAATGCTAAAGTTATAAAAAGTAATACCTAGCAAGAGACCTCATAGAAGGTCTAAACAAAGCAGGTTTACTAGAAATAACTTCCGAAGCCTCAAAGGAATCAAAGCCACAAGCAGGAAATACAAAGGCAATCCAAAGAGGTCGAGCAACAAGGCTCCAACACTACCGAAAACCTAAAAAAAAAGGGTACCAAGATAGATAAGGACCGACACGATATTAAAAGCATGAAGTTGTAATAAAAACAAGCTCAAAAAAGGCTACCCAAATCAGCCCCAAGAACTTGGAAGCTATCTTTTGTTTTTCAAAATAAAGTTGCTAAATAAGCAACTGAAAAAGTGTCAACAGTCAGCAACATTACAAAAAGAAAGTTTTAAAAGCCCACAGGCCGGGCTATCTACACAAAACATTTACATAATCAGGGAAGATCCGAAGGCTTCTCGGCAGCACAGGGTGAAGGAGGGCGAGTCTGAAGGGGCATTGCATCCACCGTCCCATCATCCCGATTTAATATCTGACAATCAGGCTCTGGTTCGGGATGACTAACCCCAGCGGGAGGAGCTGAAGATGTTGGCACAACAGTGGCTTTGGCGACCAGCACAGGAAGGGGTTCGACATCATCGTCATCAGGATCGTCAGGGATAATCTTGCCATCGTTTACAACATTATCCAGACTGAAGAGAGTAAGGTTGGCCTCAGGTGCAAGAACTTGAACCTGCTCCTTCAGGTTCTCATAAGCAGCATTTACGCTGCCTACAAGATGACCCTGGAGCTCGGCATAATCAACCCGAGCAGACTCCAACTCCTCCCTAAGACGCATCACCTCCCTGTAGGCCGTAACATAGCTATCCTTGTGCCTCAAAGTTGTGTCTTCAGCCAACTTTACAGAAGCCGCCAAGGCAATAGAACTAGCCTTCTCACCCTCCAACTCTTTCTCTAGCTTGGTCACCTTCACCTCGAGCTCCTCCTTCAAAACTTTCATCCGATCGAACTCTAATTTGGCCTCCTCCATAAAGGCCTTCGTAGCATGAAGAGGAAGATCTTGGGCAGTCCGATATAAGGCCGCCCCCATATGTGCCATCTTGACACTACTCCGAGTTATAAAGTTTAAATGGTGAAGAAGTGACACATCATCCATAGCGAGGGCACCATAAGGACCGATCTGCTGGTCGACAAACCCAATAGCATCGAAGTCAGGGGCATCCAGATTGAAAGGTTCAATAGTTCGAGGTCTTTTGGAAGGTGGAACGACCGGAGGAGAAGATGCAGCAGTAGCAGAAGACTGCGGAGGATCCACTAGACAGACTCGAGGAGTAGGGATCATTCTCCTCAGGCCAAGAGAGCTCGGCACGGACGGTTTCGACGTCACCTGTGAAGATCCTTCCCCATCCGTTTTGGTCGAGATGTTCTGAGCAGCAGCAGCCTTTCTTGCCTTCTTGAAAGCTTTCATCGAGTCATTATTCTTGGCCATCTCTGTAAAATAGAAACCAGCAGTTTTACAGACCAGGAAAAAAGAGGAAAGCAAAGTAAAAATAAGAAGTAATATATATCAAGTAATACCAGTGCAGTTCGAACAAGGGAGGGGTCCCCCAAGGATTTTTTAGTATCTAGATGAGGAGGTTCCCCCCAAAGGTCCTCCAAAACAGTTACAAAAGCCTACTCAATCTCGTCAAGCATTTTTCACGTATATCGGGATGCTACTACATTCTGCTGCCAACACAGAGGGAAAGATGGCCCATCATTCGCTTCCAGAAAAAAGGGGCGAGCTCCCTCAACAGCTCGAATCTTGAGGAAATAATTCTTGAAGTCCCTAAAAGACTCGTCATACATGGTAAAAACCTTATTTCCTTGTGCAGATCTAAAAGAAACCCACGGGGCTTTCTTTTTCGAAGAAATCCCAGGCTTAGTTAAAACAAACAAATAAAGGAAAAGAGTTTGAGAAGGGGTAACATCCAATTCTTGGCAAAGAAGCTGAAAAATCTTAATAAAACCCCAGGAGTTCGGATGAAGCTGGGACGGAGCTACATTACACGACCATAGCAAATCGGTCTCAAAAGAAGTAAAGGGAAAAGTGATGTCCAACTGGCTGAAAAAATAGTCGTAAGCATAAAAGAAAGGGCACTCCCCTTGGGTCGGGACAGGGAAGGAAACCCTCTCCTCGTAGTCAGGTGCCACCAATTCATAATTTCTCTCCTGATCTCTACTCTTGCAGAGACGGTGATGTTTTCTAAACTCTACGCAAAATTCAGAATTGGCTAAAGAAACACACAGCAACACCAGGGAGTCCAACCAATCAGACATCCCCTCGGGAACCTTAGAAGACACCTCGACAATATTTTTGCGAGAAGACATGGCCAACTAGTCCTACAAACAAGAAAAGAAGATCGAATTACTAAAAAATATCTCGGACAAAAGACAAAACAACTCGGCTAGTATGATTCAGACAGCACAAACAACAAAAGGAAAACCCCAGGACCCATACAGAAGGTCCAGGGGCATCCTTTGGAGGCAGTAAGGGAACAAGGATTCAGGAAAACCTACAAAACTAACGTCCCAACAAAACTCACGTCAAAGACAAAGAGAAACCCTTTCTCAAAAAAGCAGCATCCCCAGAAAGCTACAAATCAAACGAAACCGAAGTAGCTACCTTCCAAATTCGCAGTCTCAGCTTATTAGCAAGCAAAATAGAAAAACATATCAAGAAGAAGTCATCAAAGATGCCACCTTTTTTTAGAGAAATAAATTCCTCCAGAAAAAGCAAAATAACACGAAGAAATAGTCGTTATCTTTCACAGAATTCATCAGCAAAAACTATCAGCATGACAAAAAGGAACAATCTTTCGAGAAAACAAGCAGTATGAACCCTAGAATGCAAAGGGACCATTTCAAAAGCAATAGAAATCCCCAAAATAGTAAACAAGCAGGCGCACAGTGATACGGTAAAGATTCAGATTTTCCAAGTCAAGACGTCAAGAGAAAAATTGAAACTCTATCAAAAGCCGAAAGCAAAACGACTAAAGAAGTACAAGGAAAGAAAAACCAACCTGAACAAAGGAGGAAGCTTCGAAGGAGATTGAAGATGGAGATACGGAATCGCACAGAAATCGCCAAATGACGCCGCAACACAAAAAATGCAAAATTCAGGCGAAAACAGAAAGCGAGAGAGTAAAGGGGGAAGTTACAAAAACGAAGAAGAGAAACCATTTTTGTGTGTAAAATTCAAAATAAATGAGCCAAGGGAAATGGAGTACTAAAAAATAATTAATAAAGGTATTAAACCCTCACACGTTCCCAAGAACAGAGCGCTAATACAAAGCGCGCGCTTTTAGAAGAAAACGTTCCACATTCAAAAAGGAAGACTCTACAAAGAAAGAAGTCGACAAATGCTCGAGTTCGGCTTCACCAGAGAAAGATCGAAGTCCTAAAACTAAGACTCGACCTCAAAAAGAAAGACCGAGCTCGAGCAGGGGCACTGTTCATACCCTGGGTCGAGCTATCCGACCCGGGATGTTTAGCGACAAGACGACCGACCTCTTCAGGTCCGACTATCCGACCTCTTCTCAAAGAGCTCGGCCAAACTGCCAAGAAAGCCCAGTAAAGGGCCCAAATAGAAGAACACGACCCAAGTCCAAAGGCAGTCCAACTCTATAGAGATAAAAGCGGTTCCCTTGAAGATAAACTGACCTCACCCAAAGATAAGATAAAGATAAGATAAGATAACTAACTTATCTTATCTAAGAAGGTCAGCCCACCCTATTATAAATACACTGGAGCACCCAGGTATAACTCATATTCTGATTTTACTAAAAATTTGCTTAATACCGTTGCTAACTTAAGCATCAGAGTCCCTTGTAGGTACCCCCTACCCTCTGGTGAAGAAGGATCAGCAGTGCAACCAGTCCAACCAGTTAGACATGATAGCTCCGGCCGCCACTCACCAGCCAGACACGTCAGCACTGACCAGTACGGAAGATCTCGTCTGAGATCGACCTCCAGTTTCAGGTAACCCTCGGAATAGGATCCTTAGCTCAGTAGCTCCCTTCTATTTGTCAGGTAACTATTTGGAATCACTGAAGGTGGTGAGCTTTTGAACTCCTACCTCCTTAGCCAGCCTCAAACCAGCCAGTAATGCTTCGTATTCGGCTTGATTATTTGAAGCAGGAAATTCAAACTTTAGCGAGAGTTCGATTTGGGTTCCCTGATCGCTTTCTATTATCACACCTGCCCTACTCCCGGTTTTGTTTGAGGATCCGTCCACGTAGAGATTCCCCTTTGTGGGAGTTCCCGAGGTGTCATTGTACTCTGCAATGAAGTCGGCCAGATTCTGTGATTTAATGGCTGTTCGAACTTCATATTGAAGATTGAATTTGATAACTCGACTGCCCATTGTAGGATTCTTCCAGCTAAGTCTGTTTTCTGTAGCATGCCTTTTATGGGCTGGTTGGTCCGAACTGTTATAGTGTGAACTTGAAAGTATAGGCAGAGTCGTTGAGAAGTGAGTATGATTGCGTAGGCGAAATTTTCTATCTTTTGATAGTTTAGTTTGGACCTTTGTAGAGCCTTGATGATGAAGTAGACGAGTTGTTGCCCACTTTCGTCTTCTCTGACTAGTGCTGAGGTTATTGCCCGACTTCCCACTGCAAGGTATAATATGAGTTCTTCACTTTCTAGTGGTCGGGTAAGAATGGGTGGTTGCCCCAAGAATTTTTGAAATCTCGGAAGGCTTGTTCACACTCCGTTGTCCTATTCAAACCTCTCTCCCTTCCTTAATATACCTCTTTGAGGTGTTTTTTGCGAGATGATTTAGAGATCCCTCCTCCTGCGAATCCTCCATTTATCATATGAACATGTCTCTCAAGGGTGTGAGGTGGACGTTCAACTCGTCTGACCTCTTCGTTGTGAGGTGGACGTTCAACGCGTCCGACCTCTTCGGTGTGAGGTGGACGTTCAACTCGTCCGACCTCTTCGGTGTGAGGTGGCCGCTCAACTCGTCCGACCTCTTCGGTGTGAGGTGGACATTCAACTCATCCGACCTCTTCGGTGTGAGGTGGATGTTCATCTTTGTCCGACCTCTTCGGTGTGAGGTGGACGTTCAACTTGTCCGACCTCTTCGTCCCTTCTTATTTTTATTGGTTCAACCGCTTTATTGGCAAAGTACCGATCTAATCGCACTTCTCTTCCCAATTTCTCTATGACATTCTTTAGGTCGAAACACTCGTTAGTAGGATGTCCGTAGATTCGGTGGTACTCATAGTATTCTGTCTGATTTCCCCTTCTTTTGATTGGGCGAGGTGGTGGGATCTTCTCAGTGTTGCATATTTCTCGGTAAACATCCACAAGAGACACCCGAAGAGGGGTGTAATTGTGGTATTTTCTAGGCTTCTCACCAGGTTGATCTTCTTTTTTCTTGGTCTCTTTATCCTTGTCTTGTGGTGGGTTAGGAGAATTCAGTTTTTGAGCTGTCTCCCGATCGGGAGTTCTCCTCCATATTGATATATTTTTCCACCCTTTCTTGAACCTCGTTTAAAGATGTTGGGTACTTTTTGGATATTGAGTGGCTGAAAAGTCCTTCTCTTATGCCATTGATGAGTCCCATGATGGCCGCTTCTGTTAGAAGACTTTGTATGTCAAGGCATGCTTTGTTGAATCTTTCCATGTAGCTGCGAAGGCTTTTCCGATCTCCTTGTTTAATTTCCAGCAAGCTTGGAGCATGTTTGGCTTTATCCTTCTGGATGGAGAACTTGGCGAGGAACTTTTTAGCAAGGTCGTCAAAACTTGTGATGGATCTTGGAGGCAAACTGTCGAACCACATTATTGCTATCTTCGTTAGGGTAGTCGGGAAGGCTTTGCATCGAATAGTGTTCGAGGCGTCAGTGAGATACATTTTGCTTCTGAAATTGCTGAGGTGATGGCTTGCATCCGATGTACCGTTGTACGGGGTCATGTCGGGAGCGTTAAAGTCCTTTGGGACTTTAGCTTTCATGATCTCTTTGGTGAATGGGTCTTGATCTTTGTGGGGGCTATCTTCATGACTGGATCGAGCGGTCTTGGTTTTGAGATCGGCTTCGAGCTTTAAGAGCTTGTCCTTTAGCTTTCGATGTCGTCTTGTTTCTCTCCAAAGGTCTCTTTCGGCTTTCCATTGAAGTTCAGTTTCTTGTTCCAGCTGTTTAAGGTGATTCTGTTGCTCATGGATAGCTTCCAAAATTTTTGTGCTTGAAGGTTGCTTATCTCCCCCGTTTTGAGGTGTGTCTTTGGAGGTGGAGTCCGTGTTTTTGTTTGGCGTTCTGTCCACCAAACCAGAGTTATGGTCCTTGTCATGGTCGTCCGTCATGGTGATGGGATGACTTCCAGGTTTCCCGGCAACGGCGTCAATGTTCTGAGGGTTACCTGAAACAAAAGGTCGATCTCGAATGAGATCTACTATGGTAGCCAGAGCTGTCGTGTCCGACTTGTTGGACATAGTGGCCGGAGCTGTCGTGTCTAACCTGGTGGAACTGGTGGCCAGAGCTGTCGTGTCCGACCTGGTGGAACTGGTGGAGCTGGAGATGCTGCTGATCCTTCGTCACCGGAGGGTGGTGGTACCTGCAAGAGACTCTGATGCCTTAAGTTAGCATGGGCTTTAAGCAGGTATTTTGTGTAGAATCAGAGTATCAGTTATACCTGGGTGCTCCAATGTATTTATAATAGTGTGGAGTGACCTTTCTGGAGATAAGATAGTTATCTTATCTTATCTTTGAGTGAAGTCATCTTATCTTTAAGGGGAACCTCCTTTATCTTTCTGGGCTTTGGCTGCCTTTAGATTGGGCTGTGTTCCTTCATTTGGGCCTGCTTTGGACTCCTATGGTGATTTGGCCGATCTCTTTGAGAAGAAGTCGGTAATGGGCCAACCTTTTAAGAGGTCGGTCTTGGGACAACCTTCTAAGAGGTCGGCCAACCTTCTAAGAGGTCGGCCAACCCGGTCCTTTATAGCTCGAACCGATGCATGAACAGCTGGGTTGAGGCATATAAGGCCCAATATGTTAGTGGGGTGTGGCGGTGAAGTGGCTGTGTGGTGCGATGGAGAGTACATCATTGTGCATTTTAAAAGGGCCTCCTTGCTTGCTGCTGCGGGCGACGGTGAAGAGAGGGGCGTGGCTGGTCATGGAGTTCACGAAGGGGTTGATGACACGGTGAACAGCGCCGACGAGGCAGATCTGGGAACAGTACGGAAGTCAGCTGCTAGTGGCGGAGGTGATAATCTCCGCGCTAAACTTGATGGCGTGGAGGGTAGGGAAGAGTGTGAAGCCCCTTATGCACCCGACAAGTAGAATAAAGCCGGAACAGAGATTGGCAGAGGTGCGAAGAATTGTTTGAATAGCACAGCAGAGAAAAACATTCCACCAAGTGTAGTCAATGAGATCCACGCTAGTTTGGACGAGAGTGGTAAGCATCATGTTGGCATATGTCTGATAAGGGGTGATGCAGTGCAAGATTCAGATTTAGAGGATGAAAATACAGTGGTGCAGAAAACTGGGTTGGATGATGAAGGGGCTGTAAGGAACTTAGAAGATTTGTAGGACTCAGAGTAGGATGCAGACGGTGAAACTAATCAAGATGAACACGGAGGAAGTTGGGATAAAGATATGGCTGAAAATAAGGCTGCTTGGGATCTGGCTGTCGAATTAGGAGCTGTTTTATATGACGAGGATGAGGACATTATGGTTATTCTCCAAGCTCAGAATGAAGTATTGGCACAAAAAAGAAGGCAAGCAAAACAGAAAGAGAAAGCAAGAAGGTGCCGTCCTAAAAATCGAAATAAGGTATGTAATAGAGCTTTTAAATGATTTTAGTTCGTGGAATATGAGGAGTTTAGGGGGTGTGGAAAGTGGAAAATGGTAAAAAATTTAAGCGTAAAAATAATGTGAATATGTTAGGATTGATAGAGACAAAGAAGGATATGATTTCTAAGTTTGATGTAGTACAATTCTGGGGTAATGATGTGGTGAGTTTGGAATTTGTGGGATCAGAAGGTGCTTCTGGAGGTTTATTAATAATGTGGGATATTATGATGTTTAGGTTGAGTAATTGTTACAAAGGGGAGAGATGGTTGTGTATAGAAGGCGAATTGACAAACAAAAATTTTATTTGTGCTGGTTGCTTGGTGTATGGTGTGCATACAAGGGAAGAGAAGCTTGCTGTGTGGGAAGAGTTGAATTTTTTATCGGAAATATGTCAGGTTCTTCTTTGCTACATGGGTGTCTTGACGAACGGACTTTTACTAGTAAAGAATTCACAATAAATTCCCATTGCTAGTATAGGTTCTAAACCAACAAAGAATCCTTTCGTACAAAAGTTTGGTTGTCACTAAAGCAAATCCAATAAAAATAAACCGAAGTATTTAAATCTCAGGTCGTGTGATGCCAGGGCATTTTGGCCAGTTTCACTGACCTTTTCTTTACTGTTTTAGGGTAGTTTCATGCATTTTCTTAGGAAATAAGCAAGTTTTGGGTAGAATTTCACTTACATCTTGATTCAAGCAAACATTGTGCACTTTACATGATTTCATGAGATGCATGAATTAAATGACAAATTGGATGATGCATGTCTCATGACTTGGATTAGAACTTTGATGCACTCTACTGCTTGATTTCAGGACAAAGGAACAAAGGAAGAACCACGTTAACAGCCACGTTAGTCTAACTAACGTGACCACTAACGTGGAAAGGGAGCTAGCTTGCAACGTTAATGAGAAAAGTAATCGCCAATAACGTCCTCGAAGCCATCATAGCCCACGTTAAGAGTCACGTTAACTAAGTTAACGTGAACTCTAACGTGGAAGAAGAAAATGAAGCCAACGTTAGTAACACTCACCTTTGTCACTAACGTTGGACCAAGCTCATATTGGCCACGTTTAGTGCCACGTTAACTCAATTAACGTGGACTCTAACATGGGGAAGCAAAAGAATGGCCAACGTTAGTGACACTCACCTTTGTCACTAACGTTGGACTAAGCCACTTTGAGCCACGTTAGTTGCCATGTTAACTTAGTTAACGTGGACTCTAACGTGGAGGGAGCAAAGAATCGCCAACGTTAGTGACATCCACCTTTGTCACTAACGTTGGAATGCAAAGGAAGAACCACGTTAACAGCCACGTTAGTCTAACTAACGTGACCACTAACGTGGAAAGGGAGCTAGCTTGCAACGTTAA
>NC_029789.2:89598066-89609211 GCF_000816755.2 Arachis ipaensis
ATTTGGCAAGCCTACGTTAAAGGTCACGTTAGCCACACTAACGTGAACTCTAACGTAGGGGGAAGGGAAGACTCTCAACGTTATTGGAAAAGGTAAGTCCCAATAACGTGTGCGAAGGACCAAGAGGCAACGTTAGTTGTCACGTTGGTGCCACTAACGTTGAAGTTAACGTAGATCATCCCTGGGTTAGGAACGTTAGTGAAAAAGGTGATTGTCACTAACGTTCTCGAACCCACACTTTCACTTAACGTTAACGCCACTAACGTCCTTTATTAGAGAGATTGAATTACCAAGGAATTGGAATTCAATCACTTAAGATTGCCAAGGAGATCAATAAATGCATTGATTGAGGAAGAGATGAAAATGAACTTGATCCAGAGAATGCAACATCTCCTAAGCCCAATGAATTCCCCATTTCTGATCTTACCCATTCTCTTTACTTTATGCCATTTACTTTCATGCTAAACTTCCCATCCCCATTTAAGATTCTGCAATTTACCTTCCGTCATTTATTTTCTGCAATTTACTTTCCCACCATTTAATTTCCTGCAATTCTCAACCCAATTTCTGCTTAGCTCAACTAGAACATTCTTCCAATTAAAGTTGCTTGACCAATCAATCCCTGTGGGATTCGACCTCACTCTATTGTGAGTTTTTACTTGACGACAATTCGGTATACTTGCCGAGGGAGATTTGTTAAAGGACAAGTTTCCGTGCATCATCGTCTCTTAAGGAATTGCAGGGAGGTGTAGTTATTATTGGTTATGAGATTGTATCTTTTTGAGTTTTTAAAATATGGAACAAGGAATGTAAATAACAAGGAAATTAAATTAATAATTAAGAAAACTCTTAGCAAGGTATGAAAACTGGACGTCCTATCCTAGTTATCCGTATCAATTGTGATGAGAATTGTTCATTGCTCCCACTTGGTTGTTGCCCCATATAAAAGTTCTTCATGTCCCTTCTCGATGGCCATCCTGAAAGAAGAGAAAAAGGAAGAAAAGTAACCCAAAAACAAAGATAGAAAATAAATAAAGTATGGGTGGGTTAATGCCAAATAACGAGGGTCTCAATTACATGGTAGCTACAACATGCAAGGTAGAAAACAGTAGAAGCAGATGGCATATCAATAGTGCAAGAATTGCAACAATGGGGAAGAGATATTAGGTAAGGAAAGACAATATAAATTCATGTCAATGCAAAAGAAACACAGGTGTCATAAAAGATTGGCATTGGCAGATAATTAATATCATCCCACAGTGTAAAACAAGTCACTAAGCACCAAAATAATTCAAGAAAAGATGCAACAGTTGAATAAGAACATGTAACACCAATGGAGAAAGAATAACTTTAGAAAAGAAAATAAAAATAAAAATATGCACAAAATTAAAATGCAATGAATGAAAGTATGCAAATAAATTAAGTAAAATAGAATGAAAGTGAAGAAGGATGAAAAGTTAAAGAGATGAAGAAGAAAAAAGTAAGAAAGAATGAAGAAAGAAGTAGAAAGGAGAGAAGAAAGAAGTAAGAATTTAGAAACAGGGCGCGACGCGTACGCGTGCATCACGCGTGCGCGTGAAAACTGAACCAGCCATGCGACACGTAAGCGTCGCCCACGCGTGCACGTGGGTGGTCTGAAAGTGAAATGACACGCACGCGTCAGGGACGCGTACGCGTGGATGATTTTGTACTGCTAGCACAATTTCATCGCAAGGGCAGCACAACTCTCGGGTCAAACACCCATTTACACCGATTGTCCTATCCATGCGTGCGCGTGCTTGACGCATGCGCGTGGATTTCCTAGGTTGCAAGTGACGTGCACGCGTCATAGATGCGTATGCGTGGCTTGAATTATGCACAGAGCACACCAGCCGCACGATTCCATCACAATTTTCTATTCGTTGGATGGGATAGCAAAATGTGAAATCGACGCCCACGCGTGGCCTACGCGCACGCATGGGTTGCCCCCTTTTTTTATGCAAAATGCAGAATGCAGAATGCAGATGCTGATGCTGACATTATGAATGAACACTAAGAAAAAAATAGAATAAAATAAAACTAAGAATAAAACAAAATAAAATAAAGCTAAGACTGATAAAGAACGATCATACCATGGTGGGTTGTCTTCCACCTAGCACTTTTGGTTTAAGTCCTTAAGTTGGACATTTGATGAGCTCCTTATCATGGAGGCTTGTGCTTGAACTCATCCAGGAATTCCCATCAATGCTTGCAATTCCAATAGCCTCCGGGATCCCAAACTAGGCGCAGAAAGCCTTCAAGCAAGTTAAAGCAAGTGACAAGGCCCCAAGAGTGTTGATTGTTGGAATGAATTCCGGGGTCCCAAACCTTGCTTTTGCACCCGTCTTCTGGTTGATCATCATTTTCCACTTGGGTGGTGAGCAATTGGAATTCTCAATGAAGTACCCAAACGACTTCATATTCCCATTCAATCGAGCTCTACACCAATCCTTGCACTTCAACTTGGAGCGTGCAACCATATTGAACCTTGCAGGACAACTCCTACCACTAACCATCTCCCTCTTACTCTTGTAGCCACAAAGAGCTCTGAGTTGTCCATCCGTCTCAAGCAAAGCATATTCAAGTGAGCTAATTAAGCTTAGAGATGAAAGATTTACCCACTTGAATGAAAGAATGGATGGTGATGGCTTTAAGGGAGAGGTCTCTAACAACCTTGGCAAGGTGATTTCTAGCTCCATTCCCTTGAGCTCTTCCTTGACAACTTCCACCTCTTTGCAAGCTTCTTCAATTTCAACCTCTTCCTCTTGGTAGCTTTCTTCCAATTCAATCTCTTCTTCATTACTTACCAAGGGCATGGGAGGTTGTGCTTCTTCTTCTTTAATCTTCGTCTCTTGATCAACCCCTGTAAAGTCTTCAATCATGGTATGCCTTGGAGGTTGTACACCCTCCTCAACATCAACATCAAACACCTTGGAAGGAGGCTCTATGACTGGACTTTCCCATGGAGGTTCCGCATCTCCCAAGTCTTCAACCACTTTCTTTTCTTCTATAATTTCGGCTTTCTCCACTTGCTCTAGTACAAAATCAGACTCCTCCTTGATGTCTTCCCCTTCATGATAACTTTCCTCAAGGGTCTCTACTCCCTTCACCCTTAGGGCCTCCTCTAGCTTCTTATAAAGTATGAGATCCATTTCGTCCCTAAGACGATCCCTTCTCTCTTGCTCCGTGTCACTAGCATAATTGGGATCGTGTTACTCTTGGATTGATGGATGTGGGTGCTCTTCCATGGAGGGTGGTGATGGGATGGAGAGGTCATTATGGGGCTGAAAAGGGGGTGCACTAGAGCTTGAGGATTGGTTGTTGGAGGTATTCTTAATCCAATCTGTGAGGCAAGAGCTTGTACAGCAGAGGTCAGACCGTTCAGGGTGGAGCTAAGTATGCTTTCCATGGCCTTTTGTCCTTGTGCAAGAGATTGAAGCATCTCGTCATAGGAAGATGGAGGGGGGGCAATTGTTTTGGAATTGGGGTGGTTCTATGTATGGTTCATAAGGCTCGTATGGTGGTTGGTGTGGTGGATAAGGATTGGGGTCATATGGAGGTGAATGGTGGAAAGGGGCTTGTGAGTATGGTGGTTCAAAATTATGTTGAGGAGGTGGTTCATCAACATACGGTGGGACTTGTTGGTAACTACAAGGGGGTCCACCATATCCATCTTCTTGGTACGCATCCTGGAATGGCTCTTGACCATAGTAATTTGGTGGAGGTTGGTTGTCACGAAGAGGTCCACCATAACTATTGTCTTGGTATGAATCATAAAATGGTTGTTGGTTATAGCGCATTGGAGGGGGTTGTTGCCGAAAGGGTTGATCAAATCCTTGTGGCTCCTCCCATCTTTGATTGTTCCAACCTTGATGCGTGTTCTCATTATAGTGTCCATTCCCTGCAACATAATTTGAACTGAACTCATAGCCAAAGGGGTGAGAATTCATAATAGCAAGTAAAAACAAAAACTAATAAAAATAAGCAACTAAGTCCTAAAACTAACAAAAACTAACAAATAAGCAAAAAACAAATATTTACAATAACCAATAATAAGGCACACGTTTGCAATTTCCCGGCAATGGCGTCATTTTGACGAACGGACTTTTGCTAGTAAAGAATTCACAATAAATTCCTGTTGCTAGTATAGGTTCTAAACCAACAAAGAATCCTTTCGTACAAAAGTTTGGTTGTCACTAAAGCAAACCCAATAAAAATAAACTGAAGTATTTAAACCTCAGGTCGTCTCTCAAGGAATTGCAGGGATGTGTAGTTATTATTGGTTATGAGATTGTATCTTTTTGGGTTTTTGAAATATGTAACAAGGAATGTAAATAACAAGGAAATTAAATTAATAATTAAGAAAACTCTTAGCAAGGTATGAAAACTGGACGTCCTATCCTACTTATCCTTATCAATTGTGAAGAGAATTGTTCATTGCTCCCACTTGGTTATCCTCTAACTATGAAGGAAGGTCAAGTGGATGAATCAATATGAATCCTCAAGTCCTAGTCAACTCCCAAGGAAAGACTAGAGTTAGTGAAATTCAAGTCAATTAGCAACTCTCAATTATCAATCAACAAAGGAGTTTGATAACTCAAGCGTCTCCAATTAATCAATTCAAGCTAAGAATGTAAAAAGCTAAATTAAAATTATAAATATAAAATATCTCAAATTGCATTAATTATAAAGAAATCAAGTCTAACATTGGGAAGTTCATAAGCCAAATTGGATAAGAAGAGAATCAACAAGAAAAATAAATAAACCAAAGTACTAGAACAAATAAAAGTAGAAGAGAAACTAAATTAAAGGAACATTGAACCTGGAATTGAGAAGAAATGAACCTAAAACTAAAAGAAATCCTAAATCCTTAAACCTAGAGAGAGGAGAGAGCCTCTCTCTCTAGAAACTACATCTAAAACCTAAATTGTTGTGAATGAAAGTTTTATCTGTGATTCCCCCATTTTGCAGCCTCTATTATGTGTTCTCGGGTTTGGAATTGGGCCGAAAAGGAGCCCAGAAATCGCTGAGGGCGATTTCTGATACGTCCAGCACGTGGCTCTGTCATGCGTATGCGTCATCCACGCGTACACGTCATCCACGCGTATGCATCGATTGAATTTTCTCCGGGTCACGCGTACGAGGCTAGAGAATAAGGGAATCAAGGAGACACATTGAAAAAAACATTCATAATTCACGATTTTAGGTTTGGAGATGTAGTTTTAGAGAGAGAGAGGCTATCTCCTCTCTCTTAGGGTTTAGAATTAGGATTTCTCTTGGAGTATGTTTATTCTTCTCCATTCCAGGTTCAATGTTCCTTTAAATTATGTTTCTCTTCTACTTTTATTTACTCTAATGCTTTTACTTGTTAATTACTTATGTTGCCAAATTGGCTTATGAACTCTTCATGTTAGATTTGAATTTATGTTTAAATGCAATTTGAGGTAATTCAGATTTATGATTGCTTTCTTCTATTTAGGATATAAATAATTTAGATTTTCCCCTTTTGGCTTTGATTGAGTAATTGGTGACACCTGAGTTATCAAACTCAGCAGTTGATTGTAAATTAGAAATTGCTGATTGGTTTGGATCCCTCTAAAGCTAGTCTTTCCATAGGAATTGACTAGGACTTGAGGAAACAAGTTAATTAGTCCACTTGACTTTCCTTTATTTAGTAAGGGTTATTTAAGTGGGAGCAATAACAATTCTCATCACACCTGATAAGGATAACTAGGATGGGATTTCCAGTTCTCATACCTTGCCAAGAGTTTTCTTAATTATTAATTTATCTTTCTTGTCATTTAATTTACTTGTTCTTTAATTCAAAAACCCAAAAATATACCTTTCTATAACCAATAATAAATCATACTTCCCTGCAATTCCTTGAGAGACGACCCGAGGTTTCAATACTTCGGTTATAAATTTTATTGGGTTTTGTTACTTGTGACAACGAAACTTTTGTATGAAAGGACTCTCTGTTGGTTTAGAAACTATACTTACAACGTGATTATTCTTATAAAATTCTTTACTAGCAGAAAATCAGTTTGTCAGCAGACAAAATAACTTATATCAATGTGTTTACATGTTTAAAGCATATAAAGATACTAACCAGGGGATCTATTATTTGGACTAGCTTCGTTACCATGTATTTCCATACCTATATTTTTAAAGAGTAATATAGAAAATAAGCATAAGTTAAACTAATAAGAGAAGAATTAGTTATCATAATATTAGTTAACTTTGATTGCATGAAACAAAATGTCGATAACTTTAATTATTTTAGAATTAATAAAAAATTAGTCCTTAGTAATAAAATAAAGAGTGTTAATTAAGTTGGTTAATTTTGTTAATATTATACGTTAAGAAGATTTAATGTGTAGACAAAATAATTTATATCGATGTCTTTATATGTTTAAAGCATATAAAGATACTAACTAGGGATCTATTACTTGGACCAACTCCGTTACCATGTATTTTCGTACTTATATTTTTAAATAGCAATATAGAAAATAAGCATAAATTAAACTTATAAGAGAAGAATTAGTTATCATAATATTAGTTAACTTTGATTGCGTGAAACAAAATATCGGTAACTTTAATTATTTTAGAATATATCTATATTTCTTTATTATAATACAAATAGTTTTTTCTATGCTTCTATTATATTTTTTTATAGGTTTTTTTTAAAGGTTTGATAGGATGAAAATGAAATATTAAAAAAATATTATTATTATTATTTTGATCATTAATTTTTTTTAAATTATTTTTATGAATGAATGATATCAAAAAAAGTTGGATACCAAATTTTTAATGTTAACTTTATAATTTCATATATAATTGATATGTTGTTTGATTAAGAAAGACACTGCAGTGTATGTATAATTTTGTGATATATATAAAATAAATTATGTATAGTAATATTAATTTGATTAATTTTGTTACAGAATATCAATGATAGAATAGCAATCAATTATGTTATTTTGATTTCTGTTACTTGTGGCAGTTTTATTGTCATGCGCTTCCATTCTTGTATTTTTGAAAAAGTAAAATATAATTATTAAGAACTAATTCAATTCATAATAAAAAAAATTTAAATTTAGTTATCGTGTTACCTGTAACTAATTGATGATAGGTGCTAATTATGGCCATTTGTTTAATTGTAGTCAATCTGACTACCTTATGTTTGTAGTTAATCGGATATCTCCACCTGTGTTTGGCATTGGAGTTGGAATTGGAGTTGTATCAGTTGATATGGCAATTTGTTTTCCTTGTCGAATCATTTCCCGATAACTTGCACGTCTTCTAGCTAGGTGTTGTTGTCTTTTCGGCCATGTTCTGTCTTCTTCGCCTAGCATAATCTGTCCAAGTGGGTCGATTACATGAATGATGATTGTTGATTTCGTGAAGTTTCCATTTTTATTTGTGAGAAAAATAGCAATAATATGCAGAGAAGAAAAACGTTTGCGAGACCAAAATTAAAAGTGAAAGAGTAATTTAATTTTGTTGGGAGTTAAGTACGACTGATTAGTTTTTAAATTGAGTACGTAGTAGTAACAGTTTTTTTTTCAGTTTTAAAATATGTCGTGGGTTGATAGTGAATTAGTTTGATACTTTGTCGTGGGGCAAATTCTTTCTTTGATAAAAAAATAAAAAATATGGAGGATGTAGTAATATTAAATAGGGGTAAAATAGTAAAAAAAATTGGATACCAAATTTTCTTATTCCCATTATACATTGGTATAGTCCTTTATATATTGATATAGATTTGATTAATGAGTACACTTTTATATGTAATTTTTTAAAAAAATAAATATTGGATATAAAAAATATGTAAACCATGTGTTGTAGATTTAATTATTCCAATGACTTTAGTTAATGATTTATTTTTATTCAGAGTCAACGTCTCTCATTTCTCACAATAGATTTAATCAGAGAGCTCGCGTTTTGATAATCAGGATGATTCATTTTTATGGAGTTATATTGGATGTGAACATGAAAGTTTATCGTAGAAATGCTACTGAGTTTACTAATCGCTTTGAAAATCTCAAAGAATTTGACCTCCGCTAATTAATTAATTAGGGGTAACTACGGCTCTATGCTTGTCTTTAATTTAAGGGAGAGACTTAGATAAAGACGTCTAAAACGTCTTTTTTTAAAAATGTTTTTTAGTAATTAAAATTTAATATATATAATTAATTAAATCATGTTATTTTTTTTAAATTAGACTAGACAAATTAATTTAATCAAAAAAATAGTGAATCAAATCTTGAATTAGTCTAAATTAATATTATTTTTATAAAAAATAATTACAATACCCTTATTATAGAAAATAACTAAAATACTCCTATTATTTTGGTGGGAGCTAGGCAGTAGGTGTTTTTTCACTTGGACCAATCGAGCTGGGGGTGCATATCGAAATTCGAAGGTGCTGCCGCAAGTGTTCTTCGGTAAGAACAAAAATAAAAAGAATGGGTTGTAAAATCTTAATAACTTAATTTAAATAATAATAAATTTAAATAAAAGCATTTATTTAAATATTTAATAACTAAAAATATAAACAACCTATTATTTAATTAAGTTAATTATTAAAAACATTTAATTAAATAATTAATAATTAAATTTAAAAAAATAAGCCTAAACAAACATTTAAATAATAAATCTATTTTATTAATATCTAAAATCATACCTTATTATTTAAATTATTACTAACAATATATCATTTGCTTAACATATACTGCATATTATTTCTATAAAAGTACTTTAAGTATGGCTACACATATATACTTTAACATAAACATAAAACAAAAAATAATACTAACTTTAAAGTCGGCTGCTCCAATAATGTGCTATGTCATGTTAAGACGGTTGATGTCTGCATCAGGCGCATCGACACGTACCATAATCTCTTAGTAATTTGATAATATGAATTGAAAAAGGTAGAAGTGGGAGAAAAGTTGAAGAAATAGATGTGATAAAGACTCAAATGGCTCTGTGTAGATGAGATACATATATAGACCTCCTCAACTCTTATTTCATTTATAGTGTAAATGAAATAAGAATATAACGCATTTCGTTTATACCGTAAACAATTTAAAATTGTTAAACATCACGTATATAAATGTGATATAGCAATGTCATTTTTTTTTTTCAAATTTATAATATTAACGAGATATGTTACATTTTCGTAAAAAAGTTACAAATGGTATATTTTGATAAATTTTATCTTTTTTTAAAAAAAATCGTTCTATCAGAGGAAGATTTTGAGCAAATTCTTATATAGACACTTGATAATGGTTCATTAAATTGAAAAAAAAAGAGACAGAAGAAATAAGAATAAAAATAGATAAATAATATAGATGACCAATAGAATATATTCCATGAAGCAGTAAAAGTTTATTAAGTTGTAGATACAATTGATGTAAGCTAAGTATGTAGCTAACTCTTAATAGTCTGATAAACTAGGATTTTATTCATTTAATTCCAAAAGTGATGTTTAGAGCACGATTAATATTCTGAATACTAATAATGATATATTTCTTTAAAGGAAATCAAATACATAAATTATTGGCACAATTAGTAAAAAAAAAATTGAATAAATTATTATTTTTTATGAAAGATAACACAAAAATTACTTTTTCTAACTTTTGAATTATGAAAAGTCACGGCATATTTGGCACTATCTTAAAAAGAATTTTATCTTCTCAAAAAGTTAATTTATAACTTTTTAAAGAAATAAAAATATATGACTTCTCTTTCTCGATAAATTATTCTATCATTTTCGTAAAAAAGACCTCAAAACAAAAAAAATCTACTTTCATTCTTGTCTCTGTAAAAAAATACTGAAAATACTGAACTCACTGTCATTTTCACGCAATGATTTATCTGCTAAAAATATTGACCTTTCACCACTATTTTAAAACAATGTTCCATCTGAAGTACCTATTGCATATATTCTTTTCAATTTTTTTTATCATTTTACTACTCTATTTTTATTATTAAATTTGTATTTAACATTGTGTGTAGTATAAAATCTCAATTTTAATTTTATTTTTTTCTCATGTGATTTTATTTTTATATAGCTGCTATTATTTTTATAGTTAGTTATAACAAGCTCTTGACCCCAATAAAAGAGGAGGGAATTCTAATAGAAGTAAAAAAAATAAAAAACAACAACAAAATATACATTGATACACATTTCACATTTATTTTTTATTTTTATTTACTATATCATACACAATAAAACAACAAACACTAATTACACAATAATTTTTTTGCATTGCCATCAAAATTATTGTGAATTAAAATTTTATTACTATTTACCACATATAAGAACACAGTTATAGATAAAGATGAAGTAAAAGAACCAGTTTTTAGCTAAAAAATAGAACTAATAAGAGAGTAAATAAAGAATTAATTGCTTAAATAATTGTAATCTTAGTGATTAGGTTATAGAAAATCAACATTTAATATTAAAAAGTATTTGTTATTATTGTTGTTTAAATATTTATTTTTTGTGAAAAAAATTGTATTTTTTGAATTATTTATCCAAACGTTACAACTTTAAATAAGTATTTCTATAATTAAAAATCTAAATACAAAATAAATTGTTATTAATAAAAATTTTTATATTTTAAATTTAAAAAAAAAAAATTTATTTAAATTATTTATCCAAACGGAGTGTAAATGTTGTTCCAAAATCTGTGTCCCGTGTAGAGTGCAGAATAGATCAGGAGTAATTAATGCAAGCACATGGCGGTGTTCATCTGTGTGATTTCCACAGTCTGTTGGCATTTAAATGAAAATGAAAAATTGAAAATGAATATGAAAATGAAGAGAGGATGGCCACCTACGACTACAAGGGTTTTGACTTATTGTATTGGCAGGAGGATCATCCATGTGCTATATAATATCAACGAGAAAAATGTTTATTTATATACAAATATTATTTGTACATCTATTTTTTTAATTTCATTTTATCTTTCTTTAAGGTAATAATTTTAACCGAAAAACATTGAAAATTGAGAGAGTAAAATTATATAATCCTTACTTAGGGTTTAATTTATTGTTAATACCTTAGTTTCACTCTAAAAGAAGTTCTTTAAAAATCTTTCTTCTAATATTACGGAT
>NC_029789.2:89609295-89657090 GCF_000816755.2 Arachis ipaensis
TAAAATATTTACTAATTTAAATAAATAATTATATCTCAAATATTGCATAATCGTCTTTAAAAAAGTTAGATCTTGAATTTTCAACATCTTAGATATGATTCAAACGCGATTGAAAAGATCATAGATGCATCCATTGTATTTAAAAAAGTTCATGTCAGATTTTGTGCAACCAAAATATCCATAAAAACATTCTGCACTCTTAACGTTTATATAAAAGCCACATATGGGATCTCTTTCATTTGAGAGATTTCTAAATTCTTGCATATTTTGGTAGATTTATCTTGAAGAAATATGTCAAGCTGCTAAGTTGTATGTTCAGAGGACATCAACTGATTGAGATATTATACATAGTTAAGGCATTGAGCTTTGAGGTTAGTGTTTTTTTTTTCCTTGTATTTTATAAGATATGAATTATTTTATTATTTAGTTAGATTTAAATAATTTTATTTAAAAGGCAGTGTGGTTTAAATAAAAATAAAATTAATTTATGTAATTAGATTTGAGACATATAATACATAATACAAAATGGTGATTAAATATTCGTGCCGACATCTCAAATATTTATGCCTCATCGTGTTAGCTTGTTTTTCCTACCACCGGATGTGCTCCTATGTATATTTGGGAGGCTGAATTTGGTCACATAGTCGAACTTAGAGATTTTTTTTTTTATAATCCTTTTCTCTCTATATTTATTAAAAGGTGGAGGTTGGAGACGCATAATTTTTCCTTATTAAGGGGTGGATGTATGATACACTACTATTTTATGATATATTTTGGACTGAATTGAGTGGGTTTGTGTCAACTAATCTCACATTTATTAATGTAAATTGCATATTTTTCATTTTCTTTCTAATTTTGTGATATGGTTGAAAACATGTTTCCTAGGCCTTGAAATTATTACTTTTCAATTCCTTTCTTATACCATTCGATGCCGTGATGTGTTTGTTAAGTGTTTTCAGGTTTACAGGGCATGAATGGCTTAAAGGATGAAGAGGAAGCATCTTAAAGTGGAAGGAACACAAGAAACTAAGGAGCTGAGAAGCGAGGAGCGACGTGCACGCATGACTGACGCTTGCACGTGAATTGGCGCATCTTACAGCGACGCGTACGCGTGACTGATGCATACGGGTGACAAGCGCAGAAGTCTAGCGACGCGTACGCGTGGCCGACGCGTACGCGTGGCAGAGCATCACGTGCTGCACTCATCAGAACTCGCTGGAGGCGATTTCTGGGTTGATTTAGACCCAGTTTCAAACCCAAAAACGCAGACTAGAGGCAGCGGTGTAGCTGAGACTGGACATACTTTCAACTTCATTTTAGTTTAGTTTAGTTTTTGAATTCTGGAGAGAAAAACACTACTTCTCCTAGGGTTCTTAGCATTCTTAGTTCATCTTCAGTTTGGATCTTGAGAGAGCTGCTGCTACCTTCAAGTGGAGTTATTATCGTCATAGTTTGCCTTTCTATTACTTCTACTCCTTTGTTTTCCATTTAGTTACTTGAATTCATGTTTGGATTTTGCTATTTCTGAATTTATTAATGCAATGAATTATTTTTATATTTAATTCCATCGCTTGTTTAATTCCTTTTAATTAATTGTCAGTGCCAATTTTGATTTTATTAATTTATTATAATTACCATGTCTTTTATTTACTCTTTTTACATGTATGTGAAAATGGCATTCATGTCAATGGAGTAGATATTCCAACATGGCTTTGGAGTTGATTAATTGGAAACCCTTGAGTTGGAATACGCAAGTATCAATTGTAATTGGGAATTGCTGGCCAACTCATATTTCACTAACTCTAATCCTTCCGTAGGAAGTGACTAGAACTTGTAAATCAGAGTTAGTGCTACCCACTTGAATGTCCACAAATCCAAGAGGACAACACCTTGGCGGCTACCAATGCTTATTACAACCGTCCGAATCAAGGGTACTATCAACAAGGCGGTAATTATAACGAAGGTGGTAACTACAATTAAGGTTGGCAAGACAATTCCAACCAAGGATGGAGAGACAATTCCAACCAAGGATGGAGAGACAATTCCAACTAAGGATGGAAAGACAACTACAACCAAGGAGGCAGAGACAATAGTGGAAATCAAAGGTGGAACAACAACTATCAGCAGAACCGGTATCAACAAAACCCTCCATACCAACAGCAAAATCAGGGCCAAAGTTACCGAACACCTCACCAGAGGCAAGCTCAAGCACCTCAACACAACCAACCACAAGCCCCTCAAATTACCTACCCTCCTTCTTCCTCCAACCAAGATGAAACACTCCGTTCTATCCTTCAAGGACAAAAAGAGCTTCAAAATTTACTTACCTCTAGCCTCACTGGTCTTACCTCCACTCTTCAAGCCCTTATAACCCGTATGGACCCACCCTCTACCTCCAACAATCAACCTTCAAGTTCTAGTGTACTTCTCTCTCAACCTTTACACAACTCCAATGGTGGAATTAATGCCATTACTTTTAGGTCCGGAAATACATTGCAAGAGAGGAGTCCCGAGGAGACAAGCTCAAGAGAAGACATTCAAGTTGAAGATGTTGTTGAGGTAGAAGATGTTGAAGAAGAGGATGGGGTACAAGATGCGGTTGAAGAAGAAGTTGCTCAACCAAAGAATGGAGTATCTAAGGAAGATGATGTTGTGAGAGAAGTGATGAGACACAGAAGTTAGTAAATTAAAAATTATTAAAATAGTTACGTTGCAAGTATAGCTCTTAACTCACCGAAAATCTGCCTATCAATTTAGAAATATGTCACAGAGAGTTTAAATTAAAAATTACTGGGAGTTTAAGTCCCAGGTCGTCTCCCAACGAGTTGTAGAAAAGTGTACTATTTTATTAATCAAATGTTCCAAGAAGTTGAGTTAAGTAGGTGGAAAATTAAATTGAGAAAATTCAAATAATATGAATAAAAGCCTTGACTGGGAGTTGATTAGTTGGAATCTCTATTATTGATGGAATGATCTCAAGATTAATTTATAATTAATGGTTGTTCTGTTTAGTTATCCTTTACTAGGTAAAGGAAAGTCAAACAAGTTGGAATGCTAGATTTATTCACGAGTTGCAATCCACTTAGTTCAAAGGGATTGGTGTTAGTGATTAGATAACAATCCAACAGTTAACCCAATTACAAATTTTCTTTCAATCCTTCCAACTCAAGAGTTCCTTTCAATACAACTCCCCATCAATTGAGGGAATTACCCACTCATTGTAAATAATAAATCCATAACACATGAAAGGGAATTAAAAGAAGACATGATTATTAGAATGGAAAAATAAATTAAAATGGAAGAAATAATCCTTGTATTAAATAATCATGAAAGTATTCAAATAACAAAATTGAACAAAGCGAAGAACATGGAAGAATAAAACCAAGTTAAGAGAACGAACTAGAATGACGAAGTCTTGATGAGGAAAATAATTCTTCTCAATGTTCCAATGCTAAGACCAATTGAAAATTAAAATTCTTAAACCTAGAGAAAGAAACCTAAGGGAGTAAAACTAGATCTAAAACTCCCCAAACTGTGTAGAATGAATGATGTTCTTTGTTTCTGCATATTCTCTGGCTCTAGTCTGCTGTTCCGGGCCAAAAACTGGGTCGAAATAAGGTCCAAAATTGCCCCCAGCAAATCCTGCGGATTATGCAGATCGTACATGTCACGCGATCGCGTCATCCATGCGGACGCGTCATTCGCGCTTTTCCTGGCCACGCGTTCGCGTCGTCCACGCTACCGCATCACTTGAGCTTTTTCAATCTGCACGGCCGCGTCACTGCGATTTGCTCTCCTTCGCGCGGTCGCGTGAGCCATGCGACCGCGTCACTTCTCGCTGGTTATCTCCTCAAATTCTTGTGTTCCTTCCATTTTTGCTAGCTTCCTTTCCAATCTCCAACTCATTCATGCCCTATAAAGTCTGAAACATTCAACATACAGATCACGGCATCTAATGGAATAAAGGAGAATTAAAAATATATAATTAAAGTCTCTAGGAAGCAGTTTTCAAACATGTTATAAATTCAGGAAGGAATTATAATTTTATGCTAATTTAATGAATAAGTGGGTAAGGATCATGATAAAATCACACAATTAAACATAATATATACCATAAAATAGTGGTTTATCAACCTCCCCACACTTAAACATTAGCATGTCCTCATGCTTAATTGAAGGAGATAAGGAAATGAGCATGAACATGTAGAAACTCATGAAATGCAATGCAAGCCTATAACACGCAAGAAATAAATAATTATGGTTAAATAATGTAACCATACATAAAGGCTCAAATCTTTCACAGGTTGTGTGTTCTTTAGCTCAAATGTCATGTTCCAAATACAACTCAAGCAAATTTATCATAAAATTTTGAAAAATTAGTGAAAATTTTGTTCCAAAGATAGAGTCTTAAAAGAAACTTATTGTCTTTTCAATTAAGTAGAACATGCATGCAACTATCCTAACATATGTAATTTATTCTATTCTATAAAAGAAAGAAAATCTAACTAAAATATCCTAATTATTGGTGCTAGGGAAAAGAAATTACCTCCAGAAGTCAGGTACTGACCGACCTCCCCACACTTAAGGCTTTGCACCGTCCTCGGTGCCGTCTGTCAGGAACAGGGGTGGGCTGGTGGTAGTATCTCCACAGTCGGGACCATTATGACTCCCTGTGCTGGTAAAAGAAGTGGAGTCCGGGGTATCCGAGTCCCTGAAGTGTCCCTTGAGTAGCTCTTTGAGGTGTTTGAATCGGCGCTCGTTATGGTGCTCTCTCATGTTTACTTTCTGTTCTTGCCGATCCAACCTTTCGATTATCTGCTGGAGCAATTCATCAGTTGTAGGTGCTTGTGGTGTTGAAGAAGGATTATCTTCAACTGGAGTAGTAGGAAGGCTTGTAGTGGCTGCGGGGAGTCTGAGGTATTTCCCGTTAGGGACATACTGATCATCCCGTGGAAGCACGACTTTGGTGTCCCCAGCTCTGTAGGAGACTCCGGCTGCTGAGACAAGATCTGAGACCAAGGCAGGGAAAGGTAAGTTGTCCGCGATTTGTACGTGTCCCATAGCATTCCGGATATGTCTTGAGAGATGCAGAGGTTGGTCTGTAAGGATGCACCATAGTAGAACAGCCATGTCCGCAGTGAAGGAGGACTCATGAGTGCTCGGAAAGACGTAATGGGACATGATCTGTGCCCAGACGCGAGCCTCCAAGGTAAGTGCTGAAGCCAAGATTCCCTTAGGGCGGGTACGGTGATATCCGTAGATCCAACGGCTACCAGGTAATGCGATAACTCCGAGAACAGAGTCCCAGTCAAATTGGTACCTCTGGCGCTTAAGTGCGACTTCTTGGAAGGCGTCCATTCCTTCTGGAATAGGGGGAAGACTCAGAGCTTGCTGAATGGCCTCTTCTGTGATGGGGACTTGCTTCTGCCGGACATAAAACAGACTGCAGGGTTGGCATGTAGAAGTTAGAGTAGAACTCAACTACTCAAGAAAGATTGACCTGCCTTGGCTGTCTCCGTAGGAAATCCCATTGTCTTCGTTCGATTTGTGGCTCAACAAAGGTAGCAATATTGGACGGAAGGATAAGAAGGTATTCATTGTTATAGTTCCTTTCTGCCAGGATAGGGAACATCTGCTCACAGTAGCGATTGGGAAATCGCGCAGTGTCCTTTGCTAGAAAGGCTTTCTCCTTTTCATCAACCTTTATTATCCTCTTAACTCTTTTTGTTGAGGGCTTGACTGCGGTTGAAGAGGGCTCTACCACTAATGCTCTTTTAGTGCCTCTTCTTGCTGGGGGTTTAGGAGTCGCTTTCTCCTTTCCTTTCTTGGTGGCCATCCTGAAAAGAGAGGAGAAAGTAAATTAAATTCAAATAGATATATAGCAAGGAAGAGAATGGAAGAGTGGTGATGGATGCATATTAGGATGTAGATGACATTAACACATGCTCTCGAGTACATGTGAAAAGCCAACAATGGAAAATAGCTAGTGCATAGAAAGACAAGTGACTGCAAGGTGTTTATTGGCATGCCGGCAAAGGGCATGAGTAGCATAGACTAAGCAATACTTTTTAACAAACCATCACGTTTGTATTGACAATTAAATTCAATTAATACAATGGTAAAGGAAAGTTGTGAAAAGCAAGCATTGAATAGTATAACAACATAGAGAAGTGCATAATGCCATTTGAGCTTTTTCACAAACACATAGCATACATGTTGAATAAGGTATAGAAAGTATGAAGGTGAACATGCAAGCAATCCCTTAAAAATAATAATTGTCAAACAAATTGCAACAAACCACAAGTATATAATGAGGACTAATGACTCAATTAAATATCTAACACCATGTAAAAAGGAAAAGAAGAAGAAGGCAAATATGAATAATGAAAAGAAAAATAATATATAAAATAATAGAAAAGAGAAAAAGGAAGAAGAAAATAGAACCTTGGTAATGGAGGTGAGAGAGAGAGAGTGTGATAGGTGAGATAGAAGGAAGAAGGGAGAAGGAAGAAATAAGGAGTGAAAAGGAAAATTAGGATTTGGAGGAGAGAAAGATAAGATATGTGGCAATTTTAGGTTGAACTGTGCGGCGCATGCGACGTGGCCACGTGGGGCACGCGTTCGCGTGGATGCGCTTCAAGTATGGTGACGCGATCGCGTCGGTCACGCGGTCGCGTGACCCATGTTATGCTTCTGGCGCGAGTCCAGCCTCGCACCAGCACAACTCTCTGTTCAAATTAATTTATTTGCCAAAATTGGGACGACGCGATCGCGTGGGTCACGCGATCGCGTGAGTGTGCGCCAGAAAATGGATGATGCGGCCGGGTCGGCGACGCGATCGCGTGATAAGGATTGTGCTTCCAGCACCAATCCAGCATCACTCTCGCACAATATTTCATTGTGCACCCTTTTACGACGAAAACTCAGGGCACGCGGCCGCGTGGGGTACGCGGTCGCGTGGGAGGCCATAATTCCCATGCGACGCGAACGCGTCATCGACGCGGTCACGTGGGTTGATTAGTGCCATTGGCACACCTCCAGCCATGCTCCAGCGTGACTTTCTGTTCATTTTTATTTTTCTTTACTCCCCCTGTGACGCGGAGGCGTCGCTGATGCGATCGCGTCGCGTAGCAAAAATTTTTTTTTGGAAGAAATAAAAACATGTAAATGCAGATGCACGAAAGTGCTAAGAAAGAGAAGAGTTATTGAATAGGAAAAACTAAAAAAATAAAGAAAAGAACGATCATACCATGGTGGGTTGTCTCCCACCTAGCACTTTGCTTTAACGTCCGTAAGTTGGACGCTCCACTAGCTCAATCTTCTACTATGTGGGGATCTTCCAAGAGGAAGATCTCAAGCTCCTTGTTTCTCTGCATCTTCTCGCCATGGTATAGCTTCAGGCGTTGTCCATTAACCTTAATAAGTTCAGAGCTTGAAGGATGGCTTAGGTGATAAACTCCGTACGGTTCGGCCTTCTCTACTCTGTATGGACCTTCCCATCTTGATCTCAACTTGCCTGGCATGAGCCTTAGTCGAGATTTGTAAAGGAGGACTAAATCCCCAGGTTGGAACTCTTTCTTCTTGATGTTTTGATCATGTACAGCCTTCATCTTTTCCTTGTATATTCTGGAGTTTTCATAACCTTCTAGGTGAAGGCTCTCCAGTTCTTGTAGTTGCAACTTCCTTTCAGCTCCGGCTTTCTCAATTCCCATGTTGCACTCCTTAACTGCCCAAAAAGCTCTATGTTCTACTTCAACTGGAAGATGACAAGCTTTTCCATAAACCAAGCGGAAAGGACTCATCCCAATGGGTGTCTTGTATGCTGTCCTATATGCCCAGAGTGCATCTTGTAGCCTGGTGCTCCAGTCTTTTCTATGAGGCTTTACTATCTTTTGCAAGATACGCTTAATTTCTCTGTTTGACACCTCGGCTTGCCCATTAGTTTGGGGATGGTAAGCTGTTGCAACTTTATGAATTATCCCATGCTTCTTTATTAATCCTGTTAGTCTCCTATTACAAAAATGGGGGCCTTGGTCGCTCACGATTGCTCGTAGTGATCCGAAGCGACATATAATATGGTTTCTCACAAAGGAAACAACAGTGTTAGCATCATCAGTGCGGGTTGGAATTGCTTCCACCCATTTGGAAACATAATCCACAGCTAACAATATATAAAAATATACATTAGAATTTGGAAATGGACCCATGAAGTCAATGCCCCAAATATCAAAAATTTCACAGAAAAGCATAATTTGTTGAGGCATCTCATCCCTCCTGGATATATTACCAAATTTCTGGCATGGGAGACAAGATTTGCAAAACTCAGCAGCGTCTCTAAAAAGAGTAGGCCACCAGAATCCACAGTCTAAGATCTTTCTAGCTGTTCTTTGAGGGCCAAAATGTCCTCCACTCTCAGATGAGTGACAGGCCTCTAAAATGGACTGGAATTCTGATTGAGGCACACAACGTCTAATCACTTGATCAGCGCCACATCTCCATAAATATGGGTCATCGCATATATAATATTTAGACTCGCTTTTCAGCTTGTCTCTTTGATGCTTAGAAAAATTTGGAGGAAATATGTGGCTAACTAAATAATTAGCAACAGGTGCATACCAAGGGACTACCTCAGATACTGCTTGCAGGTTATCAAAAGGAAAATTATCATCTATAGGAGTAGAATCATCCTTAATATGCTCAAGGCGACTCAAGTGGTCTGCCACTAAATTTTGATTACCACTCCTATCCTTTATTTCTAAATCAAATTCTTGTAACAGCAGTATCCAACGTATAAGTCTTGGTTTGGACTCCTTTTTAGCTAATAGAAACTTTAAAGCTGCATGGTCCGAATATACTACTACTCTAGTACCAAGTAAATAAGCTTGGAATTTATCCAGAGCAAAAACGATAGCAAGAAGCTCTTTCTCAGTAGTAGTATAATTGGACTGGGCAGTGTCTAAAGTCTTGGACGCATAAGCAATAACGAAAGGATCCTTACCTTCACGCTGAGCCAGCGCTGCTCCTACTGCATGGTTGGAAGCATCGCACATGATTTCAAACGGCTGGCTCTAGTCTGGTCCTCTCATAATTGGGGCTTGAGTCAGAGCAGTCTTCAGCTTATCGAATGCTTGTTTGCAATCCTCACTGAACTCGAACTCAATATCCTTCTGCAGTAATCTGGATAAGGGAAGTGCGACCTTACTAAAGTCCTTAATAAATCTCCTGTAAAAACCAGCAAGGCCAAGGAACGAACGGACTTCCCTCACAGAAGAGGGGTAAGGTAAACTAGAAATAACATTCACCTTTGCTGGGTCTACAGAAATGCCATTATTAGATACCACATGTCCTAACACAATTCCTTGTTTTACCATAAAGTGACATTTTTCGAAATTTAATACAAGGTTTGTATTAACACATCTATCTAATACTCTAGATAATCCATCTAAGCAAAGGTTAAAAGAATCACCATAAACACTAAAATTGTCCATAAAAACTTCCATACAGTCCTCAATAAGATCAGAGAAAAGACTCATCATGCACCTTTGGAAAGTAGCTGGTGCATTGCACAAGCCATAGGGCATTCTCTTGTAAGCATAAGTCCCAAAAGGACATGTAAAAGTAGTCTTTTCCTGATCCTCAGGAGCTATATGAATCTGGAAATAACCTGTGTAACCATCTAAAAAGCAATAATGTGATTTACCTGACAGGCGATCCAACATTTGATCAATGAATAGAAGTGGGTAGTGATCCTTACGGATAGCTTGGTTGATACGCCTGTAATCAATGCAGACTCTCCAAGCATTCTGAACTCTAGTTGCTATGAGCTCTCCATGCTCATTCTTCACTATAGTGACTCCAGACTTCTTGGGCACCACTTGTACTGGGCTTACCCATTCACTGTCTGAAATGGGATATATGATACCGGCTTCCAATAATCTGGTCACTTCCTTTTTGACAACTTCCAAGATGGTGGGATTCAATCTTCTTTGGGGTTGACGGACAGGTCTTGCTCCCTCTTCTAAAAATATTCTATGCTCACATACTTGAGGGTTGATGTCTACTATGTCTGCCAAGCTCTACCCAATTTCCTTCTTATGCTTCCTCAGCACATCAAGTAACTGCTCTTCTTGTTGAGAAGTAAGTTCCCTTGCAATGATAACTGGAAACCTCTGCTCATCTTCAAGATAAGAATATTTGAGATGTGGAGGGAGGGGTTTCAATTCTAACTTTTGATCATGGGCAGGCTCTGGATTATTTGGAGCTTGTGAAAATGACGAAGTGCCCTCATTGTCAGTTAAGAGGGTCCCCACACTTGGACCTTGTCTAGTGTGCCTCTCTTCTAAGTCTTCCTTGTGAACTTCAGCTACACTTTCATCTATGAAATCACACTGAAAGATAGAACGATCTTCTGGGGGGTTGTCAATGACTCCATTCAGATTGAAGATTACTATGCGGCCATCTATTTCAAAGGAGTATGTTCCTGAAAAAGCATCCAATTTGAATTTTGATGTCTTCAGGAATGGTCTTCCAAGTAGGATTGATGATGGCTTATCTGAATCATTATGGGGCATCTCCAAGATATAAAAATCAGTGGAAAATGTAAGCCTTTTAATGTTCACCAAAACATCTTCAGCAACTCCAGCCACTGTAATAATGCTTTTATCTGCTAACACAAAATGAGCTGCCGACCTTTTTAAGGGAGGGAGCCTCAAAATATCATATATAGACAAAGGCATTATACTGACACATGCTCCTAAATCACACATGCAATCATAAATTACTACACCACCAATAGTACAACTAACTTTACAAGGACCTGGATCACTACATTTTTCAGGTAATCCTCCCATTAAAGCAGATATAGAACTACCTAAAGGAATAGTTTCTAATTCATTAATTTTGTCTTTATGAATACACAAATCTTTTAGAAACTTTGCATATTTAGGTACTTGCTGAATAACATCAAAAAGAGGAACAATTATCTCAACCTTTTTGAATATTTCTACCATTTTGGGGTCGGGTTCCAGCTGCTTCCTGGGCTTCCTTGCAAGTTGTGGAAATGGAATAGGAGTAGTGTTTTCTGTGGTGTTTGCGCCTTTTGGTGCTTCCTCCTGTGGTTGAGTTATTTTTTCTTCAGCTATGTCCTGTATGTCCTCTTCCTCTTCAACATCTTCTATTTCTACTACCTCTTCAGCTAAGGTGTGTTCTGGTGGGCTTGGTTCCTCCTGATTCCCCTCCTGCAGTGTGGTTCCTGACCTCAGGGTGATGGCATTAATGCCTCCTTTTGGATTGGGTAATGGTTGAGAGGGGATTCCAGTGGAGCTTGAAGGTTGGTTACTGGAATTTTGTGTTGATCCAATCTGTGACATAAAAGCTTGCAAAGTAGAGGTAAGACCATTCAGACTGGCATTAATACTATTCATGATGTTACTTTCCATGGTCTGCTATCTTCGCTCAAAAGATTATAGTAACTCTTCATTAGGAGATGAAGAAGAGCGAGTGAATTGAGAGGTCTGCTGTTGATTGTTCTGTGGTCCTTGGTTTTGCCTCAGGTGAGGTGCTTTGTAAGGTTGATTCTGCTGCCTGTTGTTGTTATTATTCCACCTCTGATTTCCTTGATTATCTCGGCCTCTTCTGTTATTGTTGTCCCTCCAATTCTGGTTAGAATTGTCCTGCCATCCATGGTTATTATTTCCACTTTGATCGTACCCTTGGTTCGGGCGGTCATAGAAGTTATGAGTGGATGCCACCATGTTGTCTTCTTGTTGGAGCTGCGGGCATTCATCAGTGTAATGGCTATAATCAGCACAGATTTCGCAAATTCTTTGTGGGACTAGTTGTTGGTTTTGCTGTGGTGGAGGAGCTTGCTGAGCTTGTTGTTGATTCAATTGCATCTGCTTCAGCAAGTTGGTCATCTCGCATATACTCTGAGCTAGAGCAGCAGTCTCTCTGTTAGAGGATACTTCTGTAACAGCTTTTGAACGGCCTTGCTTTTGCCTGTGGTTCCTAGTAGATTCAGCTAAATCACTGATCAATTGCCAAGCCTCATCAGTGGTCTTGTACTTCTTCATAGACCCATTGCTAGCACTTTCCAATGTGGTCTTATCTTGGGGCCTCATGCCCTGTGTGATATAGCTAAGTAACACTATCTTGTCAATCATGTGGTGGGGGCATTCCAGAAGATTATTGAAGCGCTCCCAGTATTCAAAGAGAGTCTCATTTTCATCCTGAACAATTATGGAAATATCCTTCCTCAGTTTATCAATAACTTCAGATGGAAAGAATTTCTCTAAAAACTCCTTTCTGAGTGTATCCCAGTTGGATACATTTGCTAGAGGTTGAGTGTAGTACTACTCTCTTGCTTTTCCCTCAAGAGAAAACGGGAAGGCTTTCAGCAAAATTGAAGTTTCATCAGTACCATCACGCTTGACAGTAGAACAGGCTGCCTGGAAGTCTCTCAAGTGCTTGATAGGCTCTTGAGCAGGTAGGCGATGAAACTTGGGTATCAAATTTAGCAGTGCGGTCTTTATTTCAAAATCTGTAGCTACCGCTGGATGATGCGCTTGAAACGGTTGCATTGTAAAATCAGGGGCTCCTTCCTCCTGGATGGTAACTCTCCTAGCTGCCATGTCTTCTGCACGTAAAACAACCAAATCAGTAGAACGGGGACTGGTTTCTTCCTCAAGTTCACTTTCAGATCCGCCCTCAGAGCGGACTAACCGACGTTGTTCTCGCCTTATTCGTGAAATAGTCCTTTCAATTTCAGGATCGAATATTAGCAAGCGCGGATCAGGAAGTGAATGCGTCATTTGACGAAAGAAACATGCAGCTCATAGTAGCAAAATTAAATAAAATACAAATAAATAAATTCTAATTAATAACTTTAGCACTCTATTGCAACTCCCCGGCAACGGCGCCAAAAATTGATGAGATACAGAAGTTGGTGAATTAAAAATTATTAAAATAGTTACGTTACAAGTATAGCTCTTAACTCACCGAAAATCTGCCTATCAATTTAGAAATATGTCACAGAGAGTTTAAATTAAAAATTACTGGGAGTTTAAGTCCTAGGTTGTCTCCCAACGAGTTCCAGAAAAGTGTGCTATTTTATTAATTAGATGTTCCAAGAAGTTGAGTTAAGTAGGTGGAAAATTAAATTGAGAAAATTCAAATAATATGAATAAAAGCCTTGACTGGGAGTTGATTAGTTGGAATCTCTATTATTGATGGAATGATCTCAAGATTAATTTATAATTAATGGTTGTTCTGTTTAGTTATCCTTTACTAGGTAAAGGAAAATCAAACAAGTTGGAATGCTAGATCTATTCACGAGTTACAATCCACTTAGTTCAAAGGGATTGGTGTTAGTGATTAGATAACAATCCAACAGTTAAACCAATTACAAATTTTCTTTCAATCCTTCCAACTCAAGAGTTCCTTTCAATACAACTCCCCATCAAGTGAGGGAACTACTCACTCATTGTAAATAATAAATCCATAACACATGAAAGGGAATTAAAAGAAGATATGATTATTAGAATGGAAAAATAAATTAAAATGGAAGAAATAATCCTTGTATTAAATAATCATGAAAGTATTCAAATAACAAAATTGAACAAAGCGAAGAACATGGAAGAATAAAACCAAGTTAAGAGAACGAACTAGAATGACGAAGTCTTGATGAGGAAAATAATTCTTCTCAATGTTCCAATGCTAAGACCAATTGAAAATTAAAATTCTTAAACCTAGAGAAAGAAACCTAAGGGAGTAAAACTAGATCTAAAACTCCCCAAACTGTGTAGAATGAATGTTGTTCTTTGTTTCTGCATATTCTCTGGCTCTAGTCTGCTGTTCCGGGCCGAAAACTGGGTCGAAATAAGGTCCAAAATCACCCCCAGCGAATCCTGCAGATTATGCAGATCGCACATGTCACGCGATCGCGTCATCCATGCGGACGCGTCATTCGCGCTTTTCTTGGCCACGCGTTCGCGTCGTCCATGCTACCCCGTCGCTTGAGCTTTTCCAATCCGCGCGGCCGCGTGAGCCATGCGGCCGCGTCACTGCGATCTGCTCTCCTTCGCGCGGTCGTGTGAGCCATGCGACTGCGTCACTTCTCGCTGGTTATCTCCTCAAATTCTTGTGTTCCTTCCATTTTTGCTAGCTTCCTTTCCAATCTCCAACTCATTCATGCCCTATAAAGTCTGAAACATTCAACACACAGATCACGGCATCTAATGGAATAAAGGAGAATTAAAAATATATAATTAAAGTCTCTAGGAAGCAATTTTCAAACATGTTATAAATTCAGGAAGGAATTATAATTTCATGCTAATTTAATGAATAAGTGGGTAAGGATCATGATAAAACTACACAATTAAACATAATATAAACCATAAAATAGTGGTTTATCAAGAAGCCATTCCCATTTCTTTTTCACACCTTGCTATGAGGACTAAAAAGCAAGTGGAGCTAGACGCCAAGATGGTGGAGATCTTCAAAAAGATTAACTATTTCCCTTTTTGATGCTATTCGCCAGGTTCCTAAGTATGCTAAGTTTCTAAAAGATTTGTGCATGAATAAGGATAAGATACATGATTTAGAAACTATTCCTTTTGGTAGCTCTATTTCTACTTTGATGGGTGCTATACTGGAAAAATGTGGTGATCCCGGTCCTTGTATGGTTACTTGTACTATAGGGGGTGTACAATTTGTTGACTGCAAGTGTGATTTAGGTGCATGTGTTAGTATTATGCCATTATCTGTATATGATTCTTTGAGGCTTCCTCCCTTGAAAAGGTCGGCAGCACGTTTTGTTTTAGCAGATAAGAGCATAATCTCAGTGGTTGGCATTGCGGAAGACGTCTTGGTGAGCATTAAGGGGTTGACATTTCCTATTGACTTCTATATTCTAGAGATGCCCCCAAATGACTCAGAAAGACCTTCATCCATCTTGCTTGGAAGGCCATTTTTGAAGACTTTGCGGTTTAAGTTGGATGCTCGGGTACATATTTATTTGAGATTGATGGAAGAGCAGTGAGCTTCAACCTTGATGAAGCTATGAAGCACCCATCGGAAGACCACTCTATCTTCAGTGTGACATTATTGAGGAGACCGTGGCTGAAGTTCACCGAGAGGCAGTAGATGAGAAGAACATGGTTCAAGGTGCAAGTGTGGGGAAGCCCTCTGAGTATACTGAAGACACATTGCCACCTCTAATGATTCCAGATGATCAAGTGCCAAGCTATCACTACAAAAAGGGGTTAAAACGGTGGTTATTTTGGGGAGTTACGGCGGTTAGAACTGCCATTATGACCAAAACTGGCGCCTCCAAGAAACGCTGTTATTCTGGGCGCCATTCTAGTTATTACGGCGGTTTTCAGAAAACCGACGTAATAACCTGTGGATAATACTGCGGTTTTTTGAGGGTTAAAATGGCGGTTTGTAACTTTCATTATTTCCGCATAAAATGATGGTTTTTGAACAACCGCCATTTTTACCAGGATGTTGTGGCATCATTTCTGTTTAGAATGGCGGTTGGAAACTGCCGTTTTTACCATTATAACCGCCATTTTTACTAGATTATAATGGCATCTTTTGTGTTTAAAATGGCAGTTTCTAGCCACTATTTTTACGAGGTTATAATGGCATCTTGTGTTTTAAAATGGCAGTTTTTAACCGCCGTTTTTACCAGGTTATAATGGCATCTTTTGTGTTTAAAATGGTAGTTTTTAACCGCCATTTTTACCAGCGTATAATGGCATCGTTTTCATTTAAAATGGGGGTTTCTAATCGCTATTTGTACCTAATTAGGATGACAATTTTATGCTTTTTAAAATAAGATTGAAACTAACAATTTAAAGTGATATTTTCGAAACTCACTTAAAAATCTCGTAATAACCAAAAGGCATAGTCATAAATCAAACATTATAAGATGATTTTTAATTCATACATGATCCAAAAGTCATAATCCAAGTCATAATTGAAATGTCATAATCCAAAAACAAAGTATCAAAGTAACATTTTTCAATAATACATCTTAACATATAATTCTTAATATACGTCTTAACATATCAAGCAAGGTCATGCTTCCTTGTTTCTTGCTTCAGAAAACTTACTTCCTAACTATTTTGGTGATGGAATCTCACTCTCCTGATCTAATCCTTACAACAAAAATATAACTATTATGAGCACAAGAAATGCAAGAAAAAAGCATATATTGATATACATTTATCATATCTAATTACATAGCATTGATACAATAATGAGTAAATTTTTTCATACAAGTGGTATATAAATCAGTAAATCACCAAGAGGTCACAACTCCACAAGTTATACTTACTACCCCTTCAGCAATGCTATCAAGAGCAACTGAGCAAGTAAGCGAAGTCAAGAATATATACTATCAATTCTGTATCTCACCCATAGTTTTCATTCACATATGCCCAGGGTTTTGATAAAAGAAGAATACATTATTGGAATTGTATAAGGTGTACGTTTCTTATTAATATTTAGACCGGGCTCAATGTGGAAAGCTTCCATATTGATAATGGATTATTTTACATGAAAATTTGTTTCAACAATTTCATGTGAAGAGAAGTTCAGAACAACGAATAAAGTTGATACCATTAAATATCGTTAAATATTAATGCAAAATACTGTACACACAAGACAAGGTTTACTATCACTCTAGCATAAGCAGAATATGAATGTACCTGTGAAACTTGTTGAGTAGGGAACATTCCAACCAATTGTATTGGAATTTTACCAAACCATCTTTATACTCATGCATGGTTCATGGTTTTCCAATCGATGACTTATCGATTGACACGACTAAGAGGGACTACAAATAGGGATTTAAAAAAATCTATTCATTAAAAGTCTATATATATTCTAAAGGTAAGAAAATTATTCTTATATGTGCAAATTAGATATTAAACAAATACTTAAATAGTATTCTAAAAGAAACTATAAAAAAATGATAATTACCTCTTTCAAATGATAATTTTGTGGCTATAACAGTGGCTTTGTGAATTTTTCCTTCTCAAATAGTTGTATATATGATTTAAAGAAGACACTGGGTAAGTTAAGAAGCTAAAGAAGACATTACTCATCAATCTGAAAAACAGAAATAGTATATTAATCTCACATAAAAAATTATTATTAATTGCCTTTTAATTTTATCATTTAAAAAATGTATTTAGAAAAAAAAGAAAAGAAGAAACAAATAATAGATCTGGAATGCGTATGTGTGAACTAGAAATCTAGAATCAAACAGAGCAGACAAAGGTTTATTTTTCAACTAATAGTTTGGAAGCATTTTAACTCCATTGGAACCATTCTTGTAATTTAGATATATATTTCTTTTTGTGAAAACAAAGCTTATGAGTTAAGCTAAGAGTATTGAATTAGAATGAGAACAAAAAAGACAGCGCAAACTCCAGGCTCAATCCTTTAAAAAAGAAAGAATTTTACAAATACTAATTTAACACCTTATAGGATTCGAATTTCAAATACTAATTTAACTTAATAAAGAAAACTAATGGATCCTAAACCTAAGATACTATAAACTTATCAATCTTCATTAGCGGTAAACTCCACCTCCCTCCAAAAATCGTAAGTATAAGAGTGAAGAATGGGTATTTTAGATATGTACCTCATCTGGGTCGACAACTGAACCTAGCCATACCAAAGCCGTCATTCCTCTCATTCCACCAAGTACCTTTTAAACATGACAAAGGATGATCCAACGAATGAGTCACATTGTGAGCTTATAAACAAGAGGTAAGAGCAATGATCATTTTCAAGTCCATAAAGGAGAGCAACGGTTTGAAAGCAGAGTATCCTTTCAAAATGAATTTTCAAGGGCTAGAATGAGTAGCAGCATTGGCGTCCCAACCATTACTGTCCATACCATATTTACTTTTGATAACTTATGCCAAAGAAATTGAGATTCTATGGGAGAACACCATAGCCATTTCACCACTAGAGTAATGTGGTATGTAGACAATCAAACACACAACACAGCATGTAACAAAAAAGATATCATGAACTCAAGTAATTGTCATTCTATGCCTTTAGGGATTTTGCAAACTTAGCATCAAATACATTCACGATTCACCACATTATACAAATTAAACATTATAAAGACAAAAAACTTCTTTTGGTCTCATGACAACCTTCAATAAATTACTGTTCATTTATGTAACATATTAGAAACAGCACTTGATACTCTAATACAAACTAGTTTCTTAGGTGGCCACCTGCCCTTCATAGTTCATATGTCTTATCCCAAGAGGCACTCTCATCGGTCAGTAAAAATCCTCATGTTTTCAAGATGTCCCACAATAAAGTATGAAGACATAGCAAATTACATCTAGTTTGGTTAGAGATGTGACCAGATTTATTAGACATTGAACCTCATGTTTGCTAGATTAATTGAGAATCAGATCATTTATCTCTTATGAATTTTCAATAGTCAGATTAACTTTTTCCATAAAAGAAGAAATTTATTAACAAGTGTTGGATAATACAAAGTGCATGGAGGAATAGAGATCCTCAATAAATAAAAATAAAAATAAAAGAAAAGAAAAAATATTGCTTAATATAATACGGTACCTTTACCAAACATTGCTTGATAAATCTCTTATGGACATCCAATGCAAATTTCTCCAACCCCATGTCCTTCTCAGGCAGTCTACGAATCCCCTCAAATGTCAAAGAACTGCATTAAAAAGGAAAAAAATTGCTCAATTTCAGATACATCCACAGCCCATTGTGTATATATAAACTCAGACCATTTGGAGAGGGGGTGTTTAATCTAATTATATAATATTGCGTTATAAAAAATAGTGAATTAATTAATCTTTTATATATTATATTAGGACTTATAACTCTAATAAATAATTTTTTTCTATATATTATATCAACCTCTCTTTAGATAAATTAAAGTAATCTAAATATTTTAGTATTAATTATCTTGGTTTCTCCCTTAATTTATATATGCAAGTAGCAATGCAAGTACATCAGAATTGATACGTACTTGATGAAAGGAAAACTACTCCATGTTCTCCATATCAATTATTATTTTTTCCTTAAATTTGTTTATTATATGATGAAAAGTCAAATGGATCAAAAGTCAAAGCAAGTTGATGAGAGAAAGTTTTTATTTGATTAGAGATTAAATGCTCTGTCTTCCACTGATGATGATCTTTAATATTTTAAATCAGCTTATCCAACATAAATAGGTATCACTGCCAAAGCTTAAAATAACAGAACAAACCTGATATTCTAGAATTAGCTCCTTTAACTCAGAATGTAGATCCTGAAAGATAGGAAAATAAATGGTTAAGTTATCAACAACATTAATAATGATAACAAAGTTCTAGAAAAAATCACGATTAGTATCAAAATCCCCCCCAAAGACCAACTGTACCAATATAACAATGCTAGGAAATATAGCAGTAATTCTATTCACAGAGGAAAAAAATACACGCGATAAAGGCTTATTGTATACATTTCATACAACACCAAATATAAACAGGAAGTGAGGGAGAGCATACAGTGACAGTGGATGTCTAAATTTGAAGCCATCTAACTGAATTGGCAAGGCTAGGTTGTTGACCCTGTGTTCATAAAATAAAAATTAGATAATCATTACAGAGAAAAGTAAAATGGCGTGCGCAAAGGGTGAAAAGATAAAGAAAGAAAAAAATAGCAGAGCATCTAATCTAATCTAACTGGAAGAAAAGAAGTACGAACAAAATATAGGATTCGAATTTCAAATACTTCATTAATTTTTACTAACCTGAATGAGATCCACTTCTTTGAATAACGAATGAATTCACGTGATTACAAGCATGAAAGCTAATTAGGTAGAGAGATGCTCAAATTAAATAGAATGCACTTTAAAATTGACTCTAGAGATAAAAAACATAAGTTAGTTATTTCATTTTTCTTTTTTCCTTTTTACAATATGTCATTTGAAAGCATTCAAGTTGCAGTGAGTTATTAAAATCAGTTTGCAATTGAGTGCAACAGTAACAACTATAATCAATGTCAATTTTTGACTAGTTAATAAGCTCAAAAACTACAGCAAAGATAAATTCATCCATCATGAATGCAGCTCATGTTGAATTTGACACTGAAATCCGCAGATAATTCAGGATGTGAGTGAGGTTTGTGAAAAAGCTTTTTATATACAGTTTCTATGCAGAGAGTAGTTAGTAAATTTCTTCTATAATATAATAAGAACAATGATAAACCCTTATTTTATGATTCATCTTGTGCTCAAATTGAGTGTTTTTATCAATTTTTCACCCACTTATTCATATGAATTGCATGGTTTTACTTTCTCTTTCTTATTTTATGATATATGTGAAAAACATATTTCCTATGCTTTAAAAATATTAAATTTAATTATCCTTCATTACCATTCGATGCTGTGATTTGTGTGTTAAGTATTTTCAGGTCTCATAGGGCAGGAATGGCTTAAAGGACAAAAAGGAAACATACAAAAATGGAAGGAAATAAAAAAAATGGAGTTTTGAAGAAAAGGCAGCGACGCGAACGCATGGATGACGTGAACGCGTGCCTAGCGCGAAATGGCATCGACGCAAATGCGTGACTGATGCGGACGCGTGCCTTGAGCAGAATGCAAATGACGCGAATGCGTGACCGACGCGTACGCGTGACAAGAAAGAACTCCAATTCACGCGAACGCGTGACCCACGCGAACGTGTGACAGACGCCACGTACAGGAATCTGCAGAAAACGCCCCCAGTGATTTCTGGACCCTTTTTCGGCGCAAATCTAAGTCAGAAACACGGAATATAAGCCAAAGAATAGAAGAATCAAAGAGGGACGTAATGAGAACATTCATAATTCACAATTTTAGGTTTTAGATGTAGTTTTTAGAGAGAGAGGTTCTCTCCTCTCTCTCAGGATTAAGATTTAGGATTTCTATTATGTTTAGGCTACTTCCCTTCAATTACAGGTTCAATGTTCCTTTAATTTATTTTCTACTTTTATTTATACCTTTAATTGTTGTTTATCTTTTCAATTTGGCTTATGAACCATTCATGTTATGATTTTCTTAATTAATGCAATTTGAGGTATTTCAGACTTATGATTGTTTTATTTATGATACTTTCAATTTAATTATTGATTTATTTTCTCTCTTTGGCTTTGGTTAAGTAATTGGTAACACTTGAGTTATCAAACTCAGTAGTTGATTGGAAATTAGGATTGCTGATTGAGTTGAATCCCTCTACAGCTAGTCTTTCCATAGGAGTTGACTAGGACCGAGGAATCAAGTTAATTAGTCCACTTGACTTTCCTTATTTAGTAAGGATTAACTAAGTGGGAGCAATAACAATTCTCATCACACCTAATAAGGATAACTAGGATAGAAATTCCAGTTCTTATACCTTGCAAGAGATTTTTATAATCATTAATTTATTTTTCTCGTCATTTAATTTACTTGTTCCCTATTTCAAAAACCCAAAAACATACAATTTCATAACCAATAATAAATCATACTTCCCTGCAATTCCTTGAGAGACGACCCGAGGTTTCAATACTTCGGTTATCAATTTATTGGGTTTGCTTAAGTGGCAAACAAAACTTTTGTATGAAAGGAATTCTTGTCGGTCTAGAAGCTATACTTACAACGGGAATTTATTTGTGAAAATTCTAGATCGCGCGAGAGTTTTGTTCGTCAAACAACCAGCTGTATATCAAAAACATTTTACTGCACACCATAAGCGCACAAGTCCAAATTAAACTGTACCCAGAACAATTTCCTACCTCCAGAACAAATAATCATTGTACCCACAAGCTTCACTAACCCTTCTCCCATTAATAGTCATATAAGAAAAACTGTACAATCACACAATAAACAAATAAAAATTCCATGGAACAGCAAGAGAAGCATAACAATTCGTAAACCTAAAACCTAGACAAGCCACCACAAATCTTCCAAACCAACTAAAAGAAGAATGACAAGAAGCATATACCATCATACGAAGCTTTCAGATTCAAATTCACGCTCAATCCACACAAGAAAATGACACCCCTACTTCCAAAACCAATAAAATAAATAAATAAAAATCATTCAGCAATAAGAGTAACACCTTAGCAATTGCTTTGGGTGGATATTCTGCTCCAAGTTTTGGATCAACACACTGCTTGACTTTATCCTCGCTAAGTCTTTGTGTAGCCTGAAATACAAGTTGCTATGATAACCTAAATTGGAAGATATATAAAATTTAATACATCTCAATTAACAAACCCAAACTTGTCTAAATCAGAAACGGATACAAATGCAAATTTAAACAAGTCAGAACACTAGATACTTGAATCAACATAACAAAACCAGTTCAGATAACAAGTGGTCTTTAATCAACATAACCAGTTCAGAACACTAGACATTGGCACTAGATCTGAGATTGGGGAGAGAGAGAGAGAGAGAGAGAGAGAGAGAGGAGGGGGTAACGTTACGAAAACAACCTTGCCGGCTTTGCAAGTAGTGTCGACGGCAGATGTGAGGAAGGAAGATCCAAGATCCAAGATCTGAGATCGTCGACTGGTTGAACACAAGACCCGATCGACGTCAATCACCCCCGCACCAACGTCAATCGAATGCTTCAACACAAGACCCGATCGCAGAGTTGCAGAGAAATAAAAACCCCCAAAAATCAGCAACAAAAACAATTTTGAAACCATAACCCGAGCAAAAATGAAGAAATCATGTAATTTCAGTTTCGGTTTCTCCTTCAAGTATGTTCTTGACGAAGGAAAGGCTATTTCCATGGGAAAGAGGTAGAGGAAGCTTTACACCAATGGTGGTGGAGAATATTCGTACAAGATTGGCAGGTGGAGTCACGTGATTTTCGAGCACCCTGCAACGTTTGAGACGGTTGCCATGGATCCGGAGAAGAAGAAGGAGATAATTGACGTTCTTACTACTTTCAAGAACAGCAAAGAATTCTATGCGAAGATCGGGAAGCCTTGGAAGAGGGAGAAGTACCTAGAGAAATCATAACCGGCGGAGAGAGGAGAAGCCGAGAGGGAAGAATGGCGTTGTCGGAGGAGACGAAAGAGAGAGAGAAGGGAGATCGATAGCGCCGTAATGTTTCGTTTAATGAGCTAGATAGGGTTGCAGTTCTTTTCTTTTTTATACGTGTGAAAATGGCGGTTTAAAACCGCTATAATCACCAGAACCACCACCAAACACAAAGTTAATTATGGCAGCAACCAAAAATGCCATAATAACAGGGTATTACGGCGGTTCTTTAAAACCGCCATAATATCAATGCCATTTTAAACTCTTTTTTTTGTAGTGTATGAGCTGAAAATGGAGTTGAAGCCCTTCCACCTCACCTCAAGTATGCTTATCTTGAAGATGATCAAAAGCTCCAAGTGATTATTGCAAGGGAACTTACTTCCCAACAAGAGGAGCGTCTGCTTAGTGTGCTGCGAAGACACAAGAAAGCTATTGGGTGGAGTTTGGCGGACATAGTAGGTATAAGCCCTCAAGTCTGTGAGCACCGCATATTTCTAGAGGAGGGAGCAAGGCCTATCCATCAACCTTAAAGGCGGTTGAACCCCACCATTTTAGAAGTTGTGAAGAAGGAAGTGACCCGACTGCTTGAAGCTGATATCATCTATCCAATCTCGGATAGTGAATGGGTTAGCCCAGTACAGGTGGTTCCGAAGAAGTCTGGCGTCACAACAGTAAAGAATGAGCATGGGAAACTCATGGCTACGAGAGTGCAGAATTCCTGGAGGGTGTGCATTGACTACAGGCGCTTGAACCAGGCCACTTGCAAGGATCACTACCCACTACCTTTCATCGATCAAATGCTTGATCGCCTGTCAGGTAAATCACACTACTATTTTTTAGATGGTTATACTGGTTATTTTCAAATCCATATTGCTCCAGAAGATCAAGAGAAAATAACTTTTACATGACTCTTCAGAACATATGCATATAAGAGAATGCCTTTTGGCTTATGTAATGCACCGGCTACATTTCAAAGATGCATGATGAGTATCTTCTCAGATCTTCTTGAGAATTGTATGAAAGTCTTTATGGATGCCTTTAGTGTTTATGGTGATTTCTTTGACCTTTGTTTGGATAGTCTAGCTAGAGTATTAGAAAGGTGTGTTAGTTCAAACCTGATGCTTAATTTTGAAAAATGTCATTTTATGGTAAAGCAAGGTATTGTTCTAGGACATGTTGTTTCTAATACAGGTATATCTGTTGATCCTGCAAAGGTAGATGTTATTTCTGGTTTATCTTACCCCTCCTCTATGAGGGAAGTCCGTTCTTTTCTTGGTCATGCAGGTTTCTACCAGCGTTTTATCAAGGACTTTAGTAAGATTGCACTACCTTTGTCCCGTCTGCTGCAGAAGGACGTAGAGTTTGACTTGAGTGAGGACTGCATAGAGGCATTTGACAAGCTGAAGATTGCCTTGACCCAAGCTCCTATTGTGAGAGGGCCTTACTGGAGTAGGCCGTTCGAGATCATGTGCGACGCATCAAACTATGCGGTAGGAGCGACGCTGGCTCAGCGTGAAGGTAAGGATCCATATATTATTGCTTATACTTCTAAGACTTTAGATGGTGCCCAGTCTAATTATACTACCACTGAAAAGGAACTGTTAGCTATTGTTTTTGCTTTGGATAAATTCCGAGCTTATTTACTTGGAACTAAGGTGGTAGTATATTCAGACCATGCGGCTTTGAAATATTTGTTAGCTAAGAAAGAGTCAAAACCAAGGTTAATCCGTTGGATATTGTTATTGCAAGAGTTTGATTTACAGATCAAAGATAGGAGTGGTTCCCAAAATTTGGTGGCAGACCACTTAAGTCGCCTAGAACATATTAAAAGTGACTCCACTCCTATCAATGATGCTTTTCCACTTGATGGCTTGCAAGCAATATCTGAGGTGGTTCCTTGGTATGCACCCATAGCTAATTATTTGGTTAGTCATACCTTTCCTCCTAATTTTTCTAAGCATCAGAAGGACAAGCTTAAAAGCGAGTCCAAGTATTACATATGGGATGACCCATATTTGTGGAGATGTGGTGCTGACCAAATAATTAGAAGGTGTGTGCCACAATCCGAATGCCAGTCAATTTTAGAGGCCTGCTACTCTTCTGAGAGTGGTGGACACTTTGGTCCTCAAAGAACTGCTAGAAAAATTTTAGACTGCGGATTTTGGTGGCCCACACTTTTTAAAGATGCTAATGTTTTCTGTGACTCTTATCCCCAATGCCAAAGGTTTGGAAATATATCCAAAAGGGATGAGATGCCCCAACAACTTCCATTGTTTTGTAAAATTTTTTATGTTTGGGGTATTGACTTCATGGGTCCATTTCCATACTCCAATGGTTTCTTATACATTTTGTTAGCTGTTGACTATGTTTCTAAATGGGTGGAAGCAATTTCTACCCGTACTAATGATGCTAACGTTGTTGTTTCTTTTGTTTGGAATAATATTATTTGTCGCTTTGGATCACAACGAGAAATTGTGAGTGATCAAGGCTTTCATTTTTGTAACAGAAGAATGACAGGTTTACTAAAGAAACATGGCATTATTCACAAGGTGGTGACGGCTTACCATCCCCAAGCCAATGGGCAAGACGAGGTGTCTAACAGAGAGATAAAGCACATACTGGAGAAGATTGTCAAGCCTCATAGAAGAGACTGGAGCTCTAGGCTTGGAGATACGCTTTGGGTTTATCGGACAGCTTACAAGACACCCTTCGGCATGAGTCCATTCCGCCTGGTCTATGGAAAGACTTGTCACCTTCCGGTGGAGATGGAACACAAAGCTTATTGGGCGGTGAAAGAATGCAACCTAGGATTGGGGGGAGCCGGGATTGAAAGGAAATTGCAACTACAGGAGTTCGAGTGCCTTCGACTGGAAGCGTATGAGAACTCAAGGCTCTACAAAGAGAGGGTAAAGGCGGTGCATGATAAGAACATCAAGAGAAGAGAGTTTAGAGCTGGGGATTTAGTCCTTCTTTATAACTCAAGGTTGAGACTAATGCCAGCCAAGTTGAGATCAAGGTGGAAAGGACCTTATAGGGTGAAAAAGGTTGAGCCATATGGGGTCTTCCACTTGAGTCACCCTTCAAGCCCCACCTTCTTCAAAGTCAATGGCCACCGTCTGAAGCTGTATCATGGTGAGAAGATGAAGAACAACAAGGAGCTGGAGATCTTCCTCTTGACGGATCCAGCAAAGGAAGGAGACTGAGCTTATGGACCGTCCAACTTAAGGACGTTAAAGAAAAGTGCTAGGTGAGAGGCAACCCACCATGGTATGATCTTCCCTTTTTTTTAGTTCTATTTTATTGATAGCAGTGTTAATTTCCAGTTCTGCATGGTTACCTTTATTTTGCATTATATATATATAAAGTGCCTCTGACGCGTAAGCGTCAATGACGCACATGCGTCATATGGAGGTTCGCTCTTTATTAAAAATGAACAGAGAGTTACGTTGGAAACGCACAAGAGGGGTGCCTGGCGCACAAGCCACCCCACGCGTACGCATCACCTGCAATTTTATTAAACCACGTGTGTACGTCACCGACGCATACACGTGGTATGAAAATTGGCGTAAAATGGTGATTTGAATAGAGAGTTGTGCAGGCATGATGCTGGAACCGTGCGTCCGGCGCGACCAGTAGTCACGCGTATGCGTGACCGACGCTTACGCGTATGCGTCATCAGCGCTGTGTCACTTAATTCCGCATGCCGCCCTGGTGCTTTCTTTTTCCCCTAATTCTAATCCTTCTTCATTCTTCCCCCTTTATTTCTTTCTTCCTTCTTACTTCTTTCTTCTCCCTTGTCTCACCACTACCGGCGGACTACCCCCAGAGACCACCAACTCCGGCAGCTACAATTTTCTTTCCTTTTCTTCTTTCCTTCTTACTCCTCTTCTCCCATTCTTACTCCCATTTATCTCCTTATTTTCATCTTCTTTTTAAGGTTTCTTTTCTTCCTCTCTTCTACTTTTTCACTCTTCTTTTATTTATTGTATTTGACTATTTTATTTATTTTTAATTTTATATTAGCTTTGTTATTTATAATTTCTTTTTTATTCTTTTATCTTGCATTTTTTATGTTAGTATTGGAATTTTATTTAGGTGATTATGTTACTATATCTTAGCTTGTATGTGTTATGAGGTGTGCTTTGACAATTGACATTTTATTTGGGTATCCTAAACACTTGGATTGATTACCTTGCTTTCTATTTTTAATTTGCACACCAAGTGTTTGTGAAAAAGCTCTCATGGCATTTTGATTTATTTTCTATTTTATTCTTACGCTTTAATGCCTCTTTTTCACAACCCTTGCAATCCATGTGTATTGAGTATATTATTCATTAATTGTCATCATAAAAGTGCTCATTATTTTGTTGCATGTGACTATTAGTGTTGCTATTGATGCTTGAGCTATTGTTCTCATGCTTGTTACTTGCACGCTTTTAACTCTCTTGCATCTAGTTGTTATGATATGCCTTTATGATTTTACCTGATGTCTTACTTGCTTGTTGTAGCTACCATGTATTTAAGATATTATCTTTTTCTTTGGCATTCATTATCACTTGGACTTTCTTCATTCCGATTTTTAGCTATCTATATTTGACATTCCTTCTCTTTCTTCCTTCTTTTGGATGGCCACCAAGAGAGGAAAAGAGAAGGCTTCTGACAAGACACCGGCAAAGAAGGGAACTAAAAGAGCACCGACTAAGGTGCAACCATCCACAAGTGTCAAGCCACTTACTAAGCGGGTGAAGAGGACCATCTGAGTTGATGAAGCAGAGAAGGCATTTCTCGCATGGGACTCCGCACGGTTCACTAACCGTTACTGTGAGCAGATGTTCCCCGTCTTAGCAGAGAGAAATTACCATAATGAGCACCTCCTCATCTTTCCAATGCATTTCGTTGACTTTGTGGTGCCCCGCATTGAAAGGAGACAATGGGGATTCTTAAGGAGGTAGCCACAGGAGGCCAATCTATCTTGGGTAGTTGAATTCTACGCCAACTATCACTCGCCGACCCTGCAGTCTGTCTATGTTCGCCAAAAGCAAGTCCCTGTCTCAAAAAGTGCCATTCAGAGAGTACTGGATCTCTTACCTAGCCCGGAGGGGTTGGATGCCTATCAAGAGGCCCAGCTTAAGTGCCAGACATACCAGTTTGACTGGGATAGCATCCTTGGAGTCATCGCCCAACCTGACAGCAACTGGATCTATGGACAACACCGGACTCGACCTAAGGGCATCTCCGCCCAGGCACTCACATTGGAAGCTCGCGTGTGGGCACAGATCATGTCCCACTACATCTTTCTGAGCACTCATGAGTCCGCCTTCACTGATGACATGGCCATTCTCGTCTGGTGCATTCTCACAGAGAAACCTCTCAACTTGCCACGTCTCATCCGACAGGCTATGGGACGAGTGCAGATCGCGGGCAACCTACCTTTTCCCGCATTGGTTACAGACTTGGTATCTGCAGCTGGAGTCTCCTATCGGGCTGGGGATATGAAGGCCATGATTCCTAGTGATGATGAGTTTGTCCCGAATGGGAAGTATATCAGATCTCTAGTACCCTTCGCGATCCAAAATGAAGGTCCGTCCTTTGACGCTCCTTCATCTTCCGCTCCACCATCAACCACACCGCAGGCACCACCAGCATCCAACAATCAGTTGCTACTTCAGATCCTTGAGAGGTTAGACTGGCAAGGCTGGCGAATTGAGCAAATAGAGCGCCCCAAGAAGCGCCGATACAACTACTTGAAGGAGCTGGTTGTTAGCACTCACCCACCTCCGGAAGAGACCGATACCTCGGACTCCACTTCACATGACAGCATGGAGAGCCATGACGAGCCGGACAGTGGAAGTGATGCTCCCAATCCCACTTTGCTCATCACTGATGGCACGGAGGACCGTGCCAAGCCTTAAGTGTGGAGAGGTTGGTAACTGATTTCTGAAGGTAACATTTCTCTCTCAACACCAATATTTTATTTTTCTTTTGTTAGATAGGATAACTTGCATGAGTAGTAGTTGCTTGTATTTAGGTACTAGTTGCTTGAAGTGATAAATTCTTTTTCAAGACGCTATTTTATAGCATTTCACTTATTTGAATAAAATTTTTGTTAAACTTGTTTGAAGATATTTAATTTGGAACATGGTTTTAGAGCTCGAACACACAAAACCAGTGAGATTTTAAACCTATTTGATTGATTTCATTTTATCAACAAATGTTTTATTTCGGTGTGTGTTGTTCTCTTTAAAATTGTGATCTATATCTTGCTTGATTCTATATTTCCATGGTTTGATGTATGCATACTCTTATGTGATTGAGGCCTTGTTTCACTATAGCTCACATATCCATATGGCCTTACCCTATCATTACCATTTGCAACTCCATGTTGAGTCTAATTTACCCATTTATTTTTTATATTAGCACATCATTAACTCTAAGTGTAAAATAATAAATGTCCCTAATTTGAATCCTTGATTAGCTTAGACTAGTGAGGTGTACATGAATTAAGTGTGGAAAAATTTAATTGGAGAATACATGTTTAGAAAATTGGGTATTGTATATTCTTATGTGAAAATGTGAATATAGTTGGGCACTTATTCATGTATCTAACATTTTAATCATATGCCTTCTTTATGCATATCAAAAAAAGAAGAAAAAAAAGAGAAAAAAGAAAAGAAAAAAAAGAGAAAAAAAAGAGCAATAAAAAGGGGACAAAATGCCCCAAGTGAAATAATTAAATTAATGCATATGATTTTTATTCAAATGACATTAAGGTGCATGAATTCGTGACAAAAAAATAATCAACGGGTAGTAGGTTTTGCATTGTAATGACTTGGAATGTCTTAGGTTAGGTGAGAAGTTTAGGTTAATCAAGGATTCCGATTTTAGTCCACTTAACTAAATACATTCCTACCTTGACCCTAACCCCATTACAACCCTTGAAAAGACCTCTTGATATGTGTATTTGTGCATTAAATTATGTTAATTTGTAGAAGAAAAGCAAGTCTTAGAAAGCAAGATTAGTAGAGAACCGAGAGAATCGACCCTTAAACACTTGAGTGACTAGAGTGTATACACTTTCAGTGAGGGTTCGATGCTCGATTCTGTGCTCCCGGCTTTCATGAGCTTTCTTCTTACAATTTTACTTGTACCTTATTGTGTGATTTGAATTAGTGGAATCCGATTTATGTTTGTCTTGGAGAATTTGTTTACTTCTAACCAAGTAGGTAGAAGCATTTTAGTATGTAGTTGCATTCACAGAGATAGGTTGCATTGCATGAGTCTCATTTTTCCCCCTTCATTCTTTTGGTCTCCTTGAGCTTAGCATGAGGACATGCTAATGTTTAAGTGTGGGGAGATTTGATGCACCACTATTTTATGATATATTTTGGACTGAATTGAGTGGGTTTGTGTCAACTAATCTCACATTTATTCATGTAAATTGAATGTTTTTCATTTCCTTCCTAATTTTTTGATATGGTTGAAAACATGTTTCCTAGGCCTTAAAATTATTACTTTTTAATTCCTTTCTTATACCATTCGATGCTGTGATGTGTTTGTTAAGTGTTTTCAAGTTTACAGGGCATGAATGGCTTAAAAGATGAAGAGGAAGCATCTTAAAGTGGAAGGAACACAAGAAACTAAGGAGCTGGGAAGCAAGGAGCGATGCGCACGCATGGCTGACACATGCGCGTGAATTGGCACATCTTACAGCGACGCGTATGCGTGACTGACGCGTACGCGTGACAAGCACAGAAGTCCAGTGACGTACGTGTGACAGAGCATCACGTGCTGCACTTATCAGAACTCACTGGGGGCGATATCTGGGCTGATTTGGACCCAGTTTCAAACCCAAAAATGCAGACTAGAGGCAGGGGTGAAGCTGAGACTGAACATACTTTCAACTTCATTTTAGTTTAGTTTAGTTTTTGAATTCTGGAGAGAAAAACACTACTTCTCCTAGGGTTCTTAGCATTCTTAGTTCATCTTCAGTTTGGATCTTGAGAGAGCTGCTACTACCTTCAAGTGGAGTTATTATCGTCATAGTTTGCCTTTCTATTACTTTTACTCCTTTGTTTTCCATTTAGTTACTTGAATTCATGTTTGGATTTTGCTATTTCTGAATTTATTAATGCAATGAATTATTTTTATATTTAATTCCATCACTTGTTTAATTCCTTTTAATTAATTGTCAGTGCCAATTTTAATTTTATTAATTTATTATAATTACCATGTCTTTTATTTACTCCTTTTACATGTTTGTGAAAATGGCATTCATGTCAATGGAGTAGATATTCCAACTTGGTTTTGGAGTTGATTAATTGGAAACCCTTGAGTTAGAATACTCAAGTATCAATTGTAATTGGGAATTGCTGGCTAGCTCATATTTCACTAACTCAAATCCTTCCATAGGAAGTGACTAGGACTTGTGAATCAGAGTTAGTGCTACCCATTTGACTTTCCTGCAACTGCAAGAGGATAACTAAGTGGAAGCAATAAACTTTTACTATTATACTTGGGAAAAATCAACAAGGATAGGAACTCCAATTTTCACTTCTAGCCAAGATGTTTTTATTAAATACATAACACCCCTTGTTATTATTCATTGCTTCAATTCCTAGTCATTTATTTTTCGTTCTCAAACTTCAAAAATATTCAGAGAATTCCTGACCAATAATTTACATAATTGTGTCAACTCTTTGGGAGATGACCTGGGATTCTACTCCCGGTTATTTATTCTTGATTGTGACATATTTTAAATTGATAGTAAAAATTTCGTCGGTTGAGACTGTGCTCGCAATGCCATTTTAGAAAATATAATTTTTAAAAATTCTTAATCGGCATTTTCCACCCTTCAGTGCACCATTACACTACTCATCTGAAGAACCCCTCTCACTAGATGACTTGATTTTAGCAACATACTTTGAGTCAGACTTACTTTCCTCCTCTTCCACATAATCACTCAGTTTGGTGTAGTGGATAGAATTCACTGTTATCGGTAGACCTTGTTGGATCGAGCAAGAAGGCCCATCACCACTGCCTACACCACGAAACTCAGCATATCATTGCATCATATGTTATGACATTAGATTCGAATGCACGACCACACATTATTCGCACATAGTCATCACCTTAGACACAAAATATCCTATTTCAAAACCTTCCATTTGACAGTGCTGATAGGAGTTTATATCTGACATTCCCAATCTCCTTGGCACCAACTGCACCTATATTTATCAATACGAGAATCTTTAACACATGGATAGAATCTAGATGACAGATGCATAACATCATAGGAGAACTTGGTATTCAAATATCATTTTCTCTTCACCATTTTTTATGATTCCATTTAGGTAAATGATGAAACCATATTTGACGATATATTTTGGTTTTATTTGAGTGGATTTTATCATATAAACCCACATTTATTCATCCAAATAGCATGCTATTGTGTTCTCTCCCTAATTTGAGCTTAATTGTGAAAACATGCTATTTTGTGCTTAATATAACTACTTTTATCCCACTTTTATCCCATTCAATGCCTTGATGGTTTTGATAAGTGATTTTAGGTATAATAGGTTGGAATGGCTTGATAAGAGTGGAAGAAGAGCATGCAAGAGGGAGAAAACATGAAGAAAACAAAAGAGAAGCACACATTGGAGTGTGCGTGTGCACAACCCACTGTGCGTACGCACAAGAACCAAACAGCCATGTGTGCGTGCGCACAACATCCTGTGCATGCGCACAAGAAGAAAATCAGCATGTGTGCGTATGCATATGTCCCAGCACGTGACTCACTTAATGGAAATCACTAGGGGCGATTTCTGGGCCTCTAGAGCCTAGTTTTTGAACTTTCTGAAGCTGATTTTGCCTATATCAAGGAAGGCCTCACTCCATGTGAAAGGGGGAGGGGGAGAGAAATTAGGGTTAGTTTAGCATTATGTAGGTTGTTTTCTAGAGAGAGAAGCTCCCCCTTCTCTCTAGAATTAGGGTTCTTAGTTTAATTTCTTGTAATTTCTACTTTTAATTCTTGTTTTCATTTACTTCTCCTTGTCATTTATTGTTATTGCATCTTTGTTCCTTCCTTCTATTTGTTTTTTCATTTATTTTTTCTTTTATGTTTATAACACTTTGTTATTTTAATTTACATTTAATGCAATTTATGTTTTTATGTCATTTATTGCTTTATTGAGTTGCTATCTTTACTTTCATTGCTTGGTAGTTGTCGCATTTATTATTTCTTGTTATTTTATCATGCTTTATTTTCATACCCACCAAGTGTTTGACAAAATATTTTGTTAGGTTTTTGCTTAGTTTTTTCCACTCTTGGTTGGGAAATTGGGTGATTGGGTGAAATTTAGTTGTGGATGTCCATTCCACATTGTGTGAGGATTGTTAATTGGTTTGGTTTCTCTTGACTCTAAGTGACCCATAGGGTTGACTAGGACTTAGGGATTGGAATCAATTATGCCCTTTTGACTAATCCTCGATGTTAGGATTGACTAATTGGGATTAATTCCACACAATTACCATGTTTGTGGACCATAACTAAGATAGGAATCCTTGATTATCCACTTCTTGCCAAGAGTCCTTTTTATCACTTAATTTCCATTTGCATCACCTTTACTTGCTTTCCATTTAATTCATAGCATGATCATTTACTTTCTTTCCATTTACATTACTTGCTTTCTTACAATCATCTAAATCCCCATTTCCTCCCATAGCCAATAATAATTGTAAATTTCCTTGCAACTCCTAGGGAGAACGACCCGAGGTTGAATTACTCTTGATCTCGGTTACTTTAATTTGAATTAACATTTGATTGTGAGAATTCATTATTGGTTTGGACTATGCTACCAACGAATTGATGCTTGTTTTGATTGATTCCAAACCGGCAATAAATCTCATGTCATCAAATTTGGCGCCGTTGCCGGGGAGTTGGAATGGTGTTGTTATTGGCTATTGTACATATTGTGAATATTGTGAATAGCTTATTTTTGGTTGATTGTATATATGTTACTTGTTTATTTTTGGTTAATGTGAATATGTTAATATGTGAATATGTGAATAGTTTGTTTTTGGTGATTGTACATATGTTGCTTGCTTATTTTTGGTTATTGTGAATATGTTGATATGTGAATATATTTCTTTTTGGTTGATATTGTGAATATATTTATCTTGTTTTCTTTTTGTTTTTCTTGTTGGGAGCTCATAGCTTGTTGGACACTCCATCCAAGCTTGGTGCAATCAATTGGGAAATTTTGGAGATTCAAGCATTGTTGGAAGCTCCAAGATGAATATAAGCACAAGTCTCCATTAGAGCTTTCCATAAGTCCAACTTAAGGACATTAAACCAAAGTGCTAGGTGGGAGACACCCCACTATGGTAACATCTTTCTTATCCTTTTTCTTTGTTTATAGTCTTAGTTTTTTGCATATTTACTTGTCTTGGTTAGCTTAGGATTAGTTTAATTTGAGCTTAGATAGGTTGATTTGCATATGGATCATAATTTTGTGATGTTTTGAATGTTTTGGGGTTGAATTTTATTGAGGTAAGGTTTAATACCTTAGATTTTGGAAGAAATTTTTTTGAGAAAAACAGGGCATGTGCGTGCGCACGCACACAATAACGAAATTTCACCTAGTGTGCCTGTGTGTACGCATACAAGCCTTTATGCCCTCTGTTTGGAGCGCTCATACAGCTTGTGCGTGGGCGCTCCCCTATTTTCCTGCGCCTTGTGCGTACGCAACACCTTGTGCGTACGCACGTACCCCCTTATTCGCACTCTCTGTGTGAGCGCATAGAGCTGTGCGCACGCACACGGCCTTACACTCCCTCTGGTGGGAGCACTAGCATAGCCTGTGCGCATGAACCCCCTGCCCAATTTTGTTTTTGTGTGCGCGCACGGACCTGTGTGCGCACGCACACGTGATCCTTTTTCCAAAAAAAAAAACCCTTCTGTGTGCACCCCTTAATTCCTCTTCTGCTCAGAGTGCTCGGATAGAGTGTGCGCTCACACACCTTCTCTTTTTCACCTAGTGTGCGTACGCACACGTACCTGTGCGCACGCACACCCCTATTTTCTCACCACTATACTTCTCTTCTTCTCTTCTTTTCTCTTCCACTCTCTTCTTTCCCTTTTACCTTATTTTCTACTTGTCCTAGTTAGTTTTGTTTGTATCCCATTTTCATTTTAGTAATTTTATATTAGTTTTGGTTTAGTTACTTGTAAATTAAATAAGTTGCAAGTGTTTGATTGATGATTGATTGGGTTGTTTCTTGCTTGAATCTTGGCTTCATTATGTTGATGAATATGTGCACTGAGCATTAAAGTCTTGATTAATTACCTAGATGAATTGTGAGTTTGCTTCATATGTTGTAGGTACCATATGCATTAAACTTTATCCTTGATTGGCAACTTAATCATGAATTGTGCACTTTTACTTTAGTGAATTGAATTGAAATTACTTGATCATCATGATTATCATGTCAATATAATCACATAACAAGACACTTGTTTGTTTTTAATGCTTTGCATTTGTTTGAGTGACATAAGTTGCTTTTCATCAATGAATTGGTTATGGTTGATTGTGCCATTTTTCTATTCACCTTGCGCTTTCACTTGCACAACTTCAATAACCAATATCTTATAAATTCAATTCACTTTAGTTGTGGCTAATGTAGGTTTGTTTGTGTCCTATCTCTTGCTTATTCCTTACTTGCAACCTAGGCCACTTAATTGAGGAACATGCTTTTTTTGTTGATTATGTGGTTACCTTTTTTACTGACCAATGTGTTGTGTTCTAAATCGTGCACACCTAGAATACACACATTGTCTTTTCTCATACCACACTCATATGACTTCTTCCTCAATTGTTGTTTATGTGTTTATAGAGCAACCCATAGCCCCAGTGCCCACCAGCTGAAGGTGGAGCTTCATAGTTCTTCACCCCCGGATTGAGTGCATGCACGGAGGACTATGCAACATTTAAGTGTTGGGGAGGATCCACAAATTTGGGGCGTAACTTTCTCTTTCTCAACACTTCACATTATTCTTTAGTTTTTAATAGTTTTGTCTTTTGTGAATATTTGTTGGTATTTCATTGAATTTTGCTTAGTTTGCTTATATGTATATATCTTAGCTTGTTATAGTTTTATATTAGTAAATATTTGCATGTTACCTAGTATAGTAAATAAGTTTGGTAAAACAACAAAGAATTTTCAAGAAATCTCTTTTAGGGCGTTCCATTGATGAGATTTGGAAACTTGTTTTTGAACTTACTTGAAGTATTTTTATGGAACATAGAAAAGAGCTTGAACAAAATACCTAGTGAGATTTGAGCTTCAATTGAGTGGTTGCATATTTTCAACCATAATTTTTGTTCTTGTGTGATAAACTCCTTTTATGATTATAATCTTAAATTTGTTTTAATCTATATGTCCTATATTTGTTGTTTTGAATGCATTTAGTATGATTGAAGCCATTTTTGATTAAAACTCACTTAACCCATATGGCCAACCCTTACATCTACCTTTGTAAACCACTTTTGAGCCTTTAATTCCCCTTTGTTCTAATTTTAAGCACATCATTTGCCCTAAGTGAAAAATAATTATGTCCATGTATTGTATCTTTGATTAGCTTGGGTTTGAGGAGTGTGTGTTATTCAAGTGTGGGGGAAATTTGTGAGAAGCATTGGTAGTTAATTTACTTTGGGTCTTTATTGAGAATATTTGGAAAAATGGGTAAACACTCATGCATTCATTACTTAAAACATATGCATATCTTTTTGATATTAAAAAAAAAATTCTTGTGTACATACTTTGTTTATAAAAAAAAAGAAAAAAAAGAAAAAGAAAAGAAAAAGAAATGATAATAAGAATGTAAATAAAGGATGCATATGTGTGTTAATTAGAAAGAAGATGCATAAGTGAATGTGAGAAAAGGAAAAGAACGGGAAGTTAGGTTGGTTCTTGAGTGTAAATAGGTTAATATAGGATTAGGTGGGGTACTTGAGCTAATCAAAGATCCAATCTTCTAGTCCACTTAACCATATTAATCCTGCCCTTACCCTAACCCCATTACAACCCTCCAAAGACCTCATGATATTTGCATTCATTCATCAAATATTTGTTGATTGTTAGATGACTTACAAATCTTTGAGAAACATGATTAAAGGAGAATTGAGTGATTAAGCCCTACACACTGAGCGATTAGAGTGTAAACACATCCAGTGAGGGGTTCAATTGCTCAATTCTATGTTTCCATCTCTCATATTGTATCTTTTCGCAAGTTGCTTGTTAGTTTTTGAAAATTTCAAATCAAATCTTTGGACATTGATTATATTGCTATATTTTCTTGTCTTGGCCCTAAGACTTGTTTTGGATTGATTGAGATTCTATTGTTTGTTTTTGCCAAACTCAATAGGAATTATAGTATATTTATATAGATAGATAGCATTTAGTATAGTTGCATGTATGTAGTTAGATGCATTTAATAAAATGCTTGCCCTCCTTATCCTTCTCCTTTGATTGTGATTAGCATGAAGACATGCTATTGTTTAAGTGTGGTGGAATTGATGAATCCATATTTGACAATATATTTTGGTTTTATTTGAGTGGATTTTATCATATAAACCCACATTTATTCATCCAAATAGCATGCTTTTGTGTTCTCTCCCTAATTTGAGCTTAATTATGAAAACATGCTATTTTGTGCTTAATTTAACCACTTTTATCCCACTTTTATCCATTTCGATGCCTTGATGGTTTTGATGAGTGATTTCAGGTATAATAGGTTGGAATGACTTGATAAGAGTGGAAGAAGAGCATGCAAGGGGGAGAAAACATGAAGAAAACAAAGGAGAAGCACACATTGGAGTGTGTGTGCGCACAACCCACTGTGCGTACGCACAAGAACCACACAGCCATGTGTGCATGCGCACAACATCCTGTGCGTGCGCACAACAAGAAAATAAGCATGTGTGCATATGCACACACCTGTGCGTACGCACACGTCCCAGCACGTGACTCACTTAATGGAAATTGCTGGGGGAGATTTCTGGGCCTCCAGAGCCCAGTTTTTGGACTTTCTGAAGCTGATTTTGCCTATATCAAGGAAGGGCTCACTCCATGTGAGGGGGAAAAATTAAGGTTAGTTTAGCATTATGTAGGTTGTTTTCTAGAGAGAGAAGCTCCCCCTTCTCTCTAGAATTAGGGTTCTTAGTTTAATTTCTTGTAATTTCTACTTTTAATTCTTGTTTTCATTTACTTTTCCTTGTCATTTATTGTTATTGCATCTTTGTTCCTTCAATCTATTTGTTATTTCATTTCTTTTGTCTTTTATGTTTATGACATTTTGTTATTTTAATTTACATTTAATGCAATTTATGTTTTCATGTCATTTATTGCTTTATTGAGTTGCTATCTTTACTTTCCTTGCTTGGTAGTTGTAGCATTTATTATTTCTTGTTATTTTATCATGCTTTCTTTTCATAGCCACCAAGTGTTTGACAAAATGCTTGGTTGGGTTTTTGCTTAGTTTGTCCCACTCTTGGTTGAAAAATTGGGTGATTGGGTGAAATTGAGTTGTGGATGTCCATTCCACATTGTGTGAGAATTGTTAATTAGTTTGGTTTTCCTTGACTCTAAGTGACCTATAGTGTTGTCTAGGACTTAGGGATTGGAATCAATTATGCCCTTTTGACTAATCTTCGATGTTAGGATTGACTAATTGGGATTAATTCCACACAATTACCATGTTTGTGGTCCATAACTAGGATAGGAATCCTTGATTACCCAATTCTTAGCAAGAGTCCTTTTTATCACTTAATTTCCATTTGCATCACCTTTACTTGCTTTCCATTTAATTCATTGCATGATCATTTACTTTCTTGCCATTTACATTACTTGTTTTCTTGCAATCATCCAAACCCCCATTTCCTCCCATAGCCAATAATAATTATACATTTCATTGCAACTCTTAGGGAGAATGACCTGAGGTAGAATTACTCTTGATCTCGGTTACTTTAATTTGAATTAACATTTGATTGTAAGAATTCATTGTTGGTTTGAACTATGCTACCAACGAATTGATGCTTGCTTTGATTGATTCCAAACCGGCAATAAATCTCACGTCATCAGTAAACAAAAAAAACTCATTTTTAGCTATATTTATGAATATAGGAAGAAGAGTATATATAGTGATGCGGGCACAACCAAACTTGATCATGCCATGTGCATTGACAACAAAATTAGGCTTGCTCAAAGAAGAGACATACAAGGATTAAGTGGACCTACAACAAAAGCAAGAGTAAGAAAGATTAAAAAGATTTTACAACAAATTATTGCAACTATACTTGGAGAAAGTCCAAAGCAAGAGGCATTGGAGCCCAAGGTTATTTTTTGCATCATTAACTGATGGTTGAATTTTTGTGTGGTTTATAATTTCACAAATGAATTCTCGTCGAAGTATAGTTTCTAAACCAACAATAATCCTTTCATGCAAAAATTTGTTTGTCACAAGTACAAACCCCTAATGAATCTAATAACCAAAGCATTTGAACCTCGGGTCGTCTCTCAAAGGAATTACAGTGTAGTGTTCTTGTTATTGGCTATGGACATGTATATTTTGGGGTTTTGAATAGGGAACAAGAAAAGTAGATGATAAAAGAAATCAAATGACAAAAAGGTCTTCGCAAGGTTTGGTGGTCAAGGATCTTTATCCTTATTACTAACCACAATATGATAATTGCAAGGATCAATCCCGCTAAGTCATCCTCTAACAAGTAAAGGAAAGTCAAATGAGCTATATCAATCCAAGTCCATAGGTCCTAGCTATTCACTAATTGAATTAATGAGAGCTAGAGTAAATGGCTACCAACTATCAATCACTTGGACATTAGCAACTCAAGAATTCCTAAGTTACCTTCCCAAGCCAAGAGTGTAAAATTCTACTCTAACATCATCTCAAGCATTTTGACAAACACTTGGAAGGTACAAAAGGAAAGCATAGTAAATTGACAACAAGAATGAAATCTAACAACAATTTATTGCAAAGAATTAATAACAACAATAAAAAAGAACATTATTGACGTGAATTACCTCAAATTGAATTGAAGGAATATAAAAGGAACAAGAGTAGATCAACAACAAAGTATGGAAACAAAATGGAAGAAATTACAACAACAGAATAGAAGAATAAGATGTAATAAAAAAGAATTGAAAGGTAGAAGTAGATGAAAGCATGAATTAAAACCTAGATCTAAGATTATTGACCTAAACCTAATCCTAATCTTAGAGAGAAGTTAGAGCTTCTCTCTCTAAAACTAACACTAAAACTAGATCTAAACTTCCTAATGATTCATGATGCATTCCCCTTCAATCCTTGGTCCTTTTAAGTGTTTTGGCGCCAAAGTTGGTTTAGATTGGGCCCCACAGCCTCTGTGAATTCGCTGGACACGTTTTCACTTAAAAATCACGTGCCAGCACTGACGCGTACGCGTACAGCACGCGTGCGCGTCCATGGGGTTTTTACAATCTACACGTGCACGTCTGTTGCACGTGCACGTGGATGAGCGTAACCAAATCTTTGGTTTTTCCATGTGTTCTCCACTTTGCATGCTTTCCTCTTCACTCCTTTGATCCATTCCTAGCCCTTTTCAACCTGAAATCACTTAACAAACAAATCAAGGCATTTAGTGGAATCAAAGGTGAATTAAAATCATCAAATTAAAGGTCTAAAAGCATGTTTTCATATTTAAGCACAAATTGAGGGAGAATCACGAAACCATGCTATTTCATTGAATAAATGTGAGAAAAGGTTGATAAAATGCTTTAAATTCAACACAAGATAAATCCTAAAAATAGGGTTTATCAACATCCCCACACTTAAACCATAGCATGTCCTCATGCTATACCAAGAAGGAAACAAGGGGTATGACATTTATTCAATGCACTAAAACTATATGCCACCTATCTAAATGCAACTACCTACATGAATGAAAATGCTTGGTCAAAACAAATTAATCCTCCAAGAGAACATATGTAAACATGAGGGCTAAAGCAATAGAAATCAACTCCAACCCACAATTGTATTGAATTATCAAAAAGATTTACAAACTTGCATGAATAAGTATGATTATGGTGAAAACATGTAATTGAGCAATCGAACCCTCACTTGATGTGTATCCGCTCTAGTCACTCAAGTGTTTAGGGGTTGATTCACTCAATTTTCCCCTAATTATGCTTTCTAAGATTTGTTCTTCATCTAACAATCAACAATTATTCAATGCATGCATACAATTATCATGAGGTCTTTCTCAAAGGTTGTAATGGGGTTAGGGTTAAGGTAGGGTCATATGTGGTTAAGTGGACTAGAGTTTGAATCTTTGATTAACCTAGACTTTCCCACCTAACCTATGATAACCTATACAATTGAGTTCTAACCTAACTACCCATTCTTCACTTTTTTACATACTTATGCATTTTCTTTTCATTTAACAACACTTATGCATTGATCCTTATTGAACTTTGCTTTGGGGAATTTTGTCCCCTTTTTTATTTCTTTCTTTTCTTTTTTTCTTTCTTTCTTTTTCTATATTTTTTTCTTTTCTTTTCTTTTCCATATTATTTTTTTCTTTTTCTTTTGTTTTTCTCATTTTTCATTTCTTTCCAAGAGCATCAATGCATAAGGTCTAACATTTGATTAATACATGAGCATGTACCCAATTCCCAAATATAAAAATATAAAGCACCCTTTTATCCCCACCAATATTCCCAAATCTCCCCAACTTGAATAATGAACACTCTCACTAGCCTAAACTAATCAAAGATCCAAATAAGGGACATTTATTGTTTTTCGCTTTAGGCTTGTAATGTGCTAAAATAAAGAACAATTGGGTTAAGCATAGGCTCAAAATTGGATAACAATGGAAGGTAAAAGGTAGGCTTATTTGGGTAAGTGAGCTAATGAAACAACGGCCTCAATCATATAAATGCATGAATACAAGGAATAATGGACATATAGAATTAAACAAATCAAGGATCATAATCATAGAAAGAGAACAATTGCACACAAGAAGAAAAATAAGTGGTTATAAGATGTAACCACACCACTAGGCTCAAATCTCACATGCTTGTATTCTTAGCTCAAAACATGTTTCACAAAATATACAATTCAAGGAATTTCCACAAAAATTTTCCCAATCAATTGGGGTGGTGCCCTATAGGTAAATTCTTTTGGAAAAATTATATTGTTTTGACTAAGCTTATTATATATATGCAAAAATAAGAAAATGCTATATCTGTGCAAAAATAATAAAATGCAACTAAAAACCCTAAAAACCTAAAATGAAATGAAAAAGTGTTGGGATTAGAAGTTTGTCACCCAAAAACGCCGAACGGTCGAACAACCTCCCCACACTTAAAAGTTTGCACCGTCCTCGGTGCATCCAAAGATGAGCAAAGGGATACAGTGACTCTCCGGGTTGCCACCTTCAGCTGGTAGGTCAACCGGTGCTGTGTGTTCTTTCTCCCGCTTTCATTTTTGCTTGTGGTGCATCATTCATGAAAAATAGAAAGTAACACCATCAGATGAGAAAATACAAAGCAAGGAAGCATAAATTTTTAGAATGAGGTAAATCACTAGAATTGAGTAAGTGAATTAGTGTGTGACGTTAAGAAAGACGAGGTAGGAAAATTCTAAATTAGGCGTCCTTTAGAACACACACACTATTATAGAGAGCTATGTCACAATTACACAAAGAAGGACATGTACTTTATTCATTCTAGTGTGCTCGAAATACTTCAAATAAGCTCGTAAGTTGAGACAAGCTATAAAGAAGCGCAAAAGTATTCAAGCCAAACACATATGGATGCGTATGATCAAGAAATACAATGCATTAAGGTAAATACACAACATCCATCAAGAGATTGCCTAATCAAAGAGAATAATTCAAATCACATGGTGGCCAAATCATGCAATTCAAAAGATTTAGCGTACTTGAAAGCAATTCTCATTCACTTAGTATTCACAAAATTAAGCATGAAGAACTTAAAACCAAGTAGCAAAATATAACCTCAGTCAAGGAATCCAACAAAGATTATAAGCATAGTGATGTTAAGATAACATCCTTTTTAATATTCAGTAGCAATTAATGGTAAACATCATTAACAATCCAACACTTATAATGAAAAGTAGAAAATTAAAGAAAAAGATTCAACTAACTAATTAACTACCTTAAAGAGATGGCTATGGATGGTGTTTGGGAGTGTTGGATGATGGTAGGAGAGGGGAAGAAGAAAGGAGAAGGAAAGAAATGAAAAGAGGAGAAGAAAAGAGGTACAGTGAAGGAAGGGTGTCCACGCGTGCGCGTGGGTGGTGGTGAAATGGGCGCGACGCGCACGCGTGGGTCACGCGTACGCGTGCATGGCAACCAGAGAGTTGACGCGCACGCTGATAAACCCCTATTTTATGATTCATCTTGTGCTCAATTGAGTGTTTTTCTCAATTCTTCACCCACTTATTCATAAGATTCACATAGTTTTACTATTCCTTCCTTATTTTATGATATATGTGAAAACATGTTTCCTATGCTTTAAAAATATTAATTTTAATTATCCTTTATTACCATTCGATGCCGTGATTTGTGTGTTAAGTATTCTCAGGCTTTATAGGGGAGGAATGGCTTAGAGGACAAAAAGGAAACATAAAAAAATGGAAGGAAAGCACAAAAATGGAGTTTTGAAAAAAAAAGGCATCGACGCGCACGCATGGACGACGCGGACGCGTGCCTAGCGCGAAATGGCAGTGACGCGTACGCGTGGGCGACACGGACGCGTTCCTAGAGAAAAACACAACTGACGCGTACGCGTGACTGACGTGCACGCGCGACAAGGAAAAACTCCAAGTGACGTGAACGGATGACCCACGCGCACGCGTGACGGACGCCACATGCAGAAAATTGCAGAAGTCTCCCCCAGCGATTTCTGAACCCTTTTTCGGCCCAAATCCAAGCCCAGAAACACAGAATAGAAGCCAGAGAATGGGGGAATCAACAACAACGATTCATACAACATTCATAATTCACAATTTTAGGTTTTAGATGTAGTTTTAGAGAGAGAGAGAGGCTCTCTCCTCTCTCTCTTAGAATTTAGGATTAGGATTCCTTCGTTTTCTTTATTCCAGGTTCAATGTTCCCAACTTTAATTTATGTTTCTCTTCTACTTTTAGATACTCTAATGCTTTTACTTGTTAATTATTTATGTTGCCAAATTGGCTTATGAATCTTTCCATGTTAGATTTGAATATTCTATTTAATATAATTTGAGGTATTTCAGATTTATGATTGTTTTACTCTATTTATAATGCTTTCAATTTAATTTAAGATTTATTCCCTTTTTGCTTTAGTTAAGTAATTGGTAATACTTGAGTTATCAAACTCAGCAGTTGATTGAAAATTGGGAATTGCTGATTGATATGGATTGCTCTAAAGCTAGTATTTCCACAGGAGTTGACTAGGACTTGAGGATCAAATTGATTGGTCCACTTGACTTTCCTTTATTTAGTAAGGGTTAACTAAGTGGGAGTGATAAACAATTCTCATCACACCTGATAAGGATAACTGGGATAGGATTTCTGGTTCTTATACCTTGTAAGAGATTTTTATAATTATTAATTTATTTTTCTTGCCATTTAAATTACTTGCTCCTTATTCCAAAAGCCCATAAATAAACCTTTTTCCATAACCAATAACAAATCATACTTCCCTGTAATTCCTTGAGAAGACGACCCGAAGTTTGAATACTTCGGTTATAAATTTTATTGGGTTTTGTTACTTGTGACAAGCAAACTTTGTACGAAAGGAATTCATGTCGGTCTAGAAGCTATACTTACAATGTGATTATATTTTTATAAAATTCTAAATCGCGCGAGAGTTCCGTTCGTCAAAAAATGGCACCGTTGCCGGGGAATTGCAAACGTGTGCCTCATTATTGGTTATTATAAATATTTTAATTTTCTTGTTTATTTGTTTTTATTTTTTGTTTTTAATTTTTATTAGTTACTATGAGTTCTCACCCCCGTCGCTTTGAGTTTGGTTCTAATGTTGTTGTGAGGAATGGAAGCTATAACAGGAATATGCATCAAGGTCAAAACAATCAAAGATAGAAGAAGCCACGAGGATCTGATCAACCCTTTCGGCAACAACACCTTCCAAGATACCATGGACAACGACCATTCTACAATGCATGCCAAGACAATAGTTATGGTGGACCTCTTCGTGACAACCAACACCCACCAGTTTACTATGGTCAAGAGCCATTCCGAGGTGTGTACCAAGATGATAGATATGGTGGAACCCCTTGTGGTTACCAACAAGCCCCATCGTATACCTATGAACCACCTCCTCAACATAGCTATGAACCACCACACTCACAAGCCAACCACTACCATTCACCTCCATATAACCCTAACCCTTATCCACCCCAACTCCAATCTAATTACTCCCAAGAACCATCGCTTCCATATGCACCATGTCCATATCCATCAACTCGAGAATCACAGGAACGTTGGTGCACGAAATTACAATCACACTTTTGCAACTCCGTACAATTAACAAGCAAGTGCACTGGGTCATCCAAGTAATACCTTACGTGAGTAAGGGTCGATCCCACGGAGATTGTCAGCTTGAAGCAAGCTATGGTTATCTTGTAACTCTTAGTCAGGATATCACTAATGCTCAGATTTAATTGTAAAAAGTAAAAGAACATCAAATAAATACTTGTTTTGCAGTAATGGAGAACAGGTTGAGGTTTTGGAGATGCTCTGTCCCCTAAATCTCTGCTTTCCTACTATCTTCTTCTCCACACACGCAAGACTCCTTCCATGGCAAGCTTTATGTTGGGCATCACCGTTGTCAATGGCTACTTCCCGTCCTCTCAGTAAAAATGTTCCGAATGTGCTGTCACCACACGGCTAATCATCTGTCGGTTCTTGATCATGTTAGAATAGGATCCATTGATCCTTTTGCGTCTGTCACACGCCCAACACTCGCGAGTTTGAAGCTCGTCACAGTCATCCCTTCCCAGATCCTACTCGGAATACCACAGACAAGGTTTACACTTTTCGGACCTCAGGAATGGCCGCCAATAATTCTAGCCTATACCACGAAGGTTCTAATCTTAGATTAGAAATCCAAGAGATATACATTCAAGCTTGATTGCATGTAGAACAGAAGTGGTTGTCAGGCACGCGTTCATAGGTGAGAATGATGATGAGTGTCATGGATCATCATATTCATCAGGTTGAAGTGCGAATGAATATCTTAGAATAGAAGCAAGCGTGATAAAATGGAAAACAGTAGTAATTGCATTAATTCATCGAAACACAGCAGAGCTCCTCACCCCCAATAATGGGATTCAGAGACTCATGCCGTAGAAGATACAATATAAAACGTGTAGAGTGTCATGAGGTACAAGATGAATCACTAAAAGTAGTTTTTATAATAAACTAGTGATCTAGGGTTACAGAAAATGAGTAAGCTAGAATAGTTAGTGTAGAAATCCACTTCCGGGGCCCACTTGGTGTGTGCTTGGGCTGAGCATTGAAGCTTTCACATGTAGAGACCTTTCTTGGAGTTAAACGCTAGCTTTTGTGCCAGTTTGGGCGTTTAACTCCAGCTTTTATGCCAGTTCTGGCGTTTTGACGCCAGAATTTCTATGCTGACTTGGAACGCCGATTTGGGCCATTAAATCTTAGGAAAAGTATGAACTATTATATATTGCTGGAAAGCCCAGGATGTCTACTTTCCAACGCAATTGAGAGCGAGCCAATTGGGCTTCTGTAGCTCCAGAAAATCCACTTCGAGTGTAGGGAGGTCAGAATCCAACAGCATCTGCAGTCCTTTTTCAGCCTCTAAATCATATTTTTGCTCAGGTCCCTCAATTTCAGCCAGAAAATACCTGAAATCACAGAAAAACACACAAACTCATAGTAAAGTCCAGAAAAGTGAATTTTAATTAAAAACTAATAAAAATATAATAAAAACTAACTAAAACATACTAAAAACATACTAAAAATAATGCCAAAAAGCGTATAAATTATCCGTTCATCACAACACCAAACTTAAATTGTTGCTTGTCCCCAAGCAACTGAAAATCAAATAGGATAAAAAGAAGAGAATATACAATGAATTCCAAAAACATCTATGAAGATCAGTCTTAGGCTGGGTTTGGTAAAGCTTTTGCTTTTTAAAAGTAGCTTATGAAAGCTGTCTTTTAAAAGATAGCTTTTTAAAAGTTACAGCACTTGCGTTTGGTAAAATCAAATTAAAAATGACTTTTAATAAGTACAAGTACCACAATTGTGTTTGGTAAAACAGCTTTTAAAAGTTAAAAAAATTATAATAAACATGTTTATAACAAAAAATAATTTCTTTTTTTAAATTTTTTAAAAATTTATATAATATTTTAAAATAAAATAATGTTAAAATAAAAAATTCATAATAAACATAAATATAATAAATAAATTCTTTTATTTTTTAACTTTAAAATTTTATATAAGTATCATAAAAATTTATTTTATCCTAAACATCATTACTAAAAATACTAAATTAACATATTTAGTATTTATTTTATTATATAAGCATCATAATAATTAACATATTTACTTGATTTATTCTCTGTACTAATATAAATAGATTTATCATTAGTCAATAATAAAATTTGTATGTAATCCAAT